>NC_045438.1:34936656-35069439 GCF_002776525.5 Piliocolobus tephrosceles
TGGCAACCACCCATTCTACTTTCTGTCTCTAAGACTGTGGCTGCTCTAGGTACCTTATATGCATGAAATTATACAGTGTCTCTCACTTTTTATTGAATGTTATTTTCTTAGTCCATTTTCTGTTGCTTATAACAGAATACCTGAAACTGAGTAATTTACAAGGAAGCAAAATTTATTTCTTACAGTTATAGAGGCTGAGAAGGTCACGATAGAGGGAGTTGCATCTCGGTGAGAGTCTTCTTGCTAGTGGAGACTCTGTGCAGAGTCCTGAGGCGTCTCAGGGCATCACACAGAGAGGGGGCTGAGCATGCTAAAGTGCTAGCTCAAGTCTCTCTTCCTCTCTTATAAAGCTACCGGTTTATCTTCCATGATAATCCATGAATCCATGAACAGAGTACTCCACAATCCACTCACCTCTGAAAGGCCCCACCTCTCAATACTGTCACATTGTGGATTAAGTTTCAGCATGTGTTTTGGAGAGGACATTCAAACCATAGCAACTGTCCTCTTTTGTAAGATTATAACCACTCTTGAAACAAAATGGAGACTGAATGAACAAATAAAATTGCCTGATGTCAAGAGGAGTTCTACTCTGTATCTATGAAGTCAGTGGTAAGGACATAATGTTTGCCAATTAGAACAAAACACAATCGAATGTAAAAAATATTCATCATTTAAATGGTTACTTGTTCAGATAAAAAGCATATTTAAAATAACAGGTCAAGGGAGAGATTGAATATAACACAGGTTCCCTCAAGGACAGCAATGTTAAGATAATTGAGCAAGGAAGCAATTGTAGATTCCAACTCACTGATTTAATCAGCTAAATGCCAAGGTGCTGGTCACAAAGATTACCGGCACAGCTGCCTGCAAGATCATGGTTCTCAAACCTTAGTGTACATATGAATGTATTACCACAAGCCTATCAAATCAGAACCATAATGACTGCGACTCAGGAGTCTGAATGTGTCACCAGCTACCCTGGTGGTTTGGTCTTAGGAGGTTCTTAGTGTTAAGAAATGATGGTCAGTGCAGTAGATTAGACCAGAGACTGTGAGGTTTGCCTCCATTCAGTTTGCTAGTATAATCTTGGATTATGTTATGACTATAGTGCCATGGTATCCATCACTACCTGTTTCATTTTCTTTCATTTAGCATGGCCTGACTGAGCTATTTAAAGAGGGGCAGAGGCAGGAGTGAATGATGCTGGAAATAGATCCTTATTCAACCCTGCAGCAGAGGGTCAGCCGCGGGCCCTGCTGTTCTCCCATCATCATTATAGCCTTGAGACTAGACCTCATGGTTGTTTTATCTTGTGGGTTTTGTTTTTTTTTTTTTTTTCTTCCTGGTCTGCCTCTGTGTCATCAGGTACAAACTGGAGGGAAAAGACTGGCATCCATGGAGCTGTATTCAGCATGAAAGATCAGTATCTGGCTTCCCTCTCGTTTATGACTCTTACTTTCTTTCTTTCTAGAATATGTCTGTCCTGGAGAATCACCACTGGCGATCTACAATTGGCATGCTTCGAGAATCAAGGCTTCTTGCACACTTGCCAAAGGAAATGACGTAAGTGCTGCCGAGATGAAACATACTGATGTGCACACAGTAAAGACAAGCCACTTTCTCTAGGGCAGGCTTGGGACCCTTTGCGTGAATGGCAGAGAGCCAGCCGGCTGTGCTTCCTGCCTGCACTGAGCTGTCTATCAGAGGAGATTTGGTGTCAGTTACAGCAACCCAGAAACCAAAATCTCTCTGTGTGCTTTCAAAGGGCCTTGCACAGTCAATGACCTACAGTCAGGAAAAGGGATAATAAACAGCTCTCAGTTTTCACAGGCTTCAGCATCAGTGCTCGGCTTTGCCAAATTCCCGTCCTTTAGTTTAGCGAAATTGTCCTCCCATGTAGATCCAAATAATAAATATTTATCAAGAAGGAACCCAGGCATTCTCAAGCTAGAGTTCAAAAAAGTATGTTTTGTAATTGCCAGTCTTAGCAAAAATAGAAGTCAGAAATTATTTTCTAAAATGTCTTTTGCTAAGTAATTGAAATGACCCTAGCAGTTTTTTCACCAATTAATTTACCTTATGTCTCTTGCACTTTAAACAGAAGGGGAGACACTCATTTTCTGGTTCACTATTGGATAGCCATGGTATGTAGGCTGAGTCCCACTAAATCCGAGGCCATTGCTTCGTTTTCCTGCCGGCCCCAAGTTAGCTGCTAATACTGGCTTCCAAGGTCGCCATTAATTCTGATCTGTTTAATGAACACGTGCAGAGCCCAAGAAACTTAGGTGAAAAGAGGACATAGATTGCTGTACCCTTCTTCAAGACAGGCACATAAATTGAGGTCAAGGACCAAGTGGTGTCTCCCAACTGAACAAGCAGTATACTCTGGGTTGCGGATTGATTCCTGGCCCTCTGATTTGATCTCATGCTGTTTCCTAGCACCCAGAGGAATGTGAAATTTGCAGGAGGAATTTCAGTTCTGATAAATTGTTACTCCCTGGAACTAAATAAAACCAGCTCTCGTGCATGGAATAAAAACTTATGCCTTTTACTAAAATAATAAAGTGCAAAGATTGGAAGAATTAAATGTAAAAAGAACTAAAAACTAGAGCAAGAAATCAAGTGACAAGAAGAAGAGAAAAGAGGAGGTAAGGGGAGAGACAGATAAAGAAGAAAGAAGGAGAAGGAAAGGAAGAATAGTGAGAACAGGAAAGAAAATGCAAGAGAAAGGGGAAAGGACTCTTGGGTGACCAGGCTTCTCCCAGTCAGTACCTGCATTCATCCTGTTACTCAACTAATATTTCTTTCCTGAAATATTCATTTCATGTCTATGGATTCCATTGAAAAATATATTTTTATGTGTCTTTGTGGAACACAGTGTTATAAATTGCTTTTGCCAGAAGAATAACTGTCATACAATAGTATATGTGAAAACTTTATAACAAAAGTCATTATCATAATCATTATTTTTCCTTCTATCACAGGTAAATGATTTAATGTCATTTTTCTGATTTTAAAAGTAGGGCAGGTTAATTATAAAAAGTAAGGAAAAGTCAGGAAAGTGTTAGTTTGAACTATGTGAAGTTGCTCTTTTTAAGGGCCAAAAACAGGAGATTTTTAGCACTTTCATTGATTCAGCTTGATAAGGAAGAGAAAACTGAAATTACTAGTAATTCTGCCATCCAGGGATAGTTCACGTTAACCTGGCTAGTTTATTTTTGTTTAGTCTTTTTTCAAAACAAACTTATTTTAACAAAATATGGTTATTTGGGGAACTTATTTAACAGTTTATGTCCTGAAATTTTTTATTTACTCTAAAGACTTTTTTTCCAAATCATTAAACCTGCTACATAAATTAAAATTATTTTATCAGTCATATGGCATTATTGTATACAACTACTGCCTTTCATTTGGAATTTAAATGGTTTCCAATATCCCAAAGTTTGATACTCTATTTTCTCAGGAAGTCTTTGTAGATAAAACTTGTTGGTCAGAAAGGTCTGAATTTTTAAGTTTCTTGTATATTATTCAATTGTTCTTCTAAAAGGCTGTATCTACCTGTATTCCCACTGATGGATTATTAGAAAATGTACCAATGTACCATCACCAAAACTGAGTTTTATCTTTATTATCTTTTTAAAATATTTGCAAATTTGACATTTTTGTATGAATATATATATGTACAAATACATATATAGAGAGAGAAAGTAGTTTTCATTAAATTAGTATGCATCCTTTACTTACAACCAAGATTGAAATTTTTCATATATTTGCTGATCATTGCTATTTCTTTAGAGAACAGATTTTTATATTTGGTCTCTTCCTATTTTCCTATCAGTGTTATTCATTTGTTAGAACTCTTTGTATATTAACTACAGCAACCATTTGTTACATGTGGTAAATATTACTTGAAGTTTTCAGTTTGCCTTTTAATTTGATTCATGAAACATTTCACCTGATTAAAATTTTATTTTCCAATTATAAATTTAATAAATATTCATATTTTCAAAGAATTCATATAATTTCGAGAAGTATAAAGAAGAAAATTTAAGAATCAACCATAATCCCATTATAGATCTTTCCAATTTATTTTCTATGACCATAGAGATCATGCTTTACATACTTTGCATTTCATTTTTAGCATTAAAAAGATGACATTTTTCAATGTCAGTTACTATAGCTGTACATACTTCATAATTGCACAGTATGAGTATACCATGGTTTATTTCACTAATCTCGTTATAAATTTTTGTGATTTTTTTCCCCAAGGAATGCTTCATTATCGTAAACAACAATAGAATAAGCATCTTTGTAACATATCTTTACTAATTCTATCTTTACTAACATGTTAATGTTAATTTGTAGATGGACTGTTGGTCAAATTATTTATGTTCATCAAATGCTTTTTCCACTAATTCCTAAATTACCCTCCAGAAACATAGTACTAATTTATACTCCCTAATAAAGAATGAGGGGAACCATTTTTCTGATACCATTGACAGTATTGGGTATTACAATCTTTCAATAATTCAGCAAATTACTTAGCAATTACTTTTAATCCTCACCAATAAAAATGGGAGAAATAATATCACCTAGTGGTTTTAATTTGCTTTCTGCTATACTAATATTTAATATCACTTTATTTTTTGAGATATTTTGTATTTCTCTTGTGAATTTTCTGTTTTATATAATTGTTTTTATGTTCAGAACTGGATTAAAGATGTATGTGTGGCTTAAAAACAAAAATGTTCATGGTGAAACTATAAAGCTTTTAGAATATAATGTAGGGAAATATTTCATCAGAGTTGGGAAAAATTTCTTAAAGAGGAGAAAAAACCAGCCATAAATAAAAAGATTTATAGATTAAACTACATTAACAATTAAGACTTCCTGGCGGCACTGTGGTTCATGCCTATAATCCTAGCACTTTGGGAGGTGGAGATGGGAGGATCACTTGAGGCCAGGAGCTGGAGACCAGCCTGGTCAACATAGTGAAACTCCCATCTCTATTTATAAATTTTAAAATAAAAATTATAAAAATTAAGACTTCATCAATAGACATCATAAAGACAGCTAAAAGACAAACCACAGACACAATATTTGCAACACACAGCTGACAAAGGACCAATATTTACAATGTGTAAAGAATTTCAGAATCAAAAAGAAAAAGACAACTTAACAGAACAATATAGACAAAAACCAGAGTAGAAACTCCACAAAAGAAGTACAAATGGCCGATAAACACATGAAAATATGTCTAGCCTCATTAGTAAACAAGAAAATTCATATTAAAACTATAGTGAGTTGCATGACATGTCCATCAAACTGGCAAAAAATGTAAAGGGTAAGAATGTAGAACAATGAGAATCTCACCTGCTACTGCTGGGAGTGCAAATTTATACCATCATTTTGGAAATAATTGACATTATCTAGTAAATTGAAGGTAAACATACCCTGTCATCCAATTTTTGCATTCCTGAATATAAACCCTAGGGTGACTTCTGCACATGCATAACTGGAGGTATATAATTATATTTACTGTGGCTTTTTTCATAGTAGCCAAACACTAGAAAAAACTCAAGTGACCATGAAAAGTAGAATGGATAATGGAATGGATTTCATTATCAATGGAATTTTACAGAGTGGTGTACACTATAACAAAAGAGGATAAACTATAGCCTATACATCAACGTGAAGGAATTTCAAAAACATAATGTTTAGCTAAAGAAGTCAGTCACTGATACATACCATATAACTTAAAGTTCAAAAGCAGTTAAATTGTGTGGTTTAGAGATGCACTCACAGGTGGTAAAATCCTAAGTAGCAAGAAAATTATTAAAACAAAGAACAAGAAAGTGGTTAACTTCCAGGCTTGAAAGGAAAGGGGATGTGATGAAACAGGCAATGTGACCTCTGGGGTACTGGCAGGTAGTGTTCTTGACCTGAGTGGTGATTACAAGGTGTTCATTTTCTATTTATTCATTAAACTATATATGTATTCCCTATGCACTCTACTTAAATATATTTTATTTTTAAAGGTAAATTTTACAAATATTTATAGATCTTCCCTTTATTACTTTTTATATGTGAGGTAAAGCTCTAACTTGCTTTATCTTTCTAAGATATCCCATTTTCTCTATACCATTTGTTGACTAATATATCTCTTGCCCACTGGTTTTGTAACAGTGTCTTAATTAGTTACTGTTTTTGAAGTTCCAGAATCTCTTTCTGGTCTATGTATTGTGTTCCATTGATGGATCTTTCCATCCCATAGTACCACTTACTATTATTCTCTTCATTTTTATTACTATTGGTATGCCCTTTCCTCTCTCCATGCACATCTTCATGTATGAACCCTAAAAACACACCACAGAGCTCATGATTCCGCTAGTCTTTTGTGTCCTCCCTAAAGCATGCATTTCTATTTGGCTTTCAGGTCTTTTCACCCATAGGAATGTCTACACTACCACAACTTCGTTTTTCAAGGTTTCAATCACTTTATACGGTTCTTGGCATGCCTCCTGTCCAAGGACGGAACTGGTGGGTGAGAGACTTGCTCTTAGGCAGTGAAAGACTGGCACATTGTGTAATAAACAGAATCAAAGGCAGAAATTAGATTACAAGCCACCTGATGATGAAATCAATCACCCTCATCAAAGGGATTTGCTGTGTGTGTTTTTCTCTTTCATTCTTGTGGATGCAGACAGGATATTGAACAGCAGCTGGGCTCCTTGATCTTGGCAACAGACATCAACAGGCAGAATGAATTTTTGACCAGATTGAAAGCTCACCTCCACAATAAAGACTTAAGACTGGAGGACGCACACGACAGGCACTTTATGCTTCAGGTAAACAAAACAATAAAAGTCATTCTTTTTGTTGAGTAAAAACACTCAGCTGTGATACAGTGAGCTATGATTGCACCACTGCACTCCAGCCTGGGTGACAGAGTGAGATCCTGTCTCTAAAGAAACACAAAACAACAAAAATCCACTCAGGGCCATGATCAATAATTTTAGCACATTTGAGAAGGAGTTATCTCCGATGGTATGAGTTAGAGCAGTGACCTATTTTAGTAAAGGCTTTGAAATGCATGAAAGTTATAAGTGGTTCCCAACCAAGCAAAATCTGGGTTTTAGGTCAACAAGTTGATAATCTCACTTTTCTTGTTCAGTAACTCATTTATCACAGAGTAATCCTGCTGGATGGCTGCATGCAGTAAAGGTCTACCACATTTTGTGGCTTGGTATAAAATCAGCTACTGTGATACCCATGCAATTTTAAAAATTTGTTTCTGAAACACAAAAGCATATTATATTAACTACAGTACATACAAAAATTGAAAGACAAGTGGCCTCCCTTTACCTTAAACCTATTTAACTTGATTTCCTTTTACTATCTAAACTTCTATTTTCATCTGGGTCTTAAACATGTTTATCTGGTCTTATTTGTAGGCAGCAAAAAATAAAGTCAAACTGAATTGAATTACATTGGGTCAAGTCCATTCCTGTTTTACTCCATGGCAAGAAGCCATTTGTGACATGACAAATTACATCAGGGCAGAGTGGACATCACAAATAAAAATGTGACCTGGCATCCAAACCAGAACCTTCTTTCTTGATCTTCCATTTTCTCTTGTCTTCCTTTTCTTTTGGCCCAAAAAACAGTGAATGGACCCCAGACTCATCTAGATAGAGGAGATGGAGCTACACCTGGAGATTGAATCATGCAGTTTTGTTCCAGGCTTTCATGCTACCCTCTGTAGCTGTCCAAAGTGCTTCATCCTTGCCAGGAAATACCCTACTCCCAGCTGTAGAACTATGACTCCTTCCTTATTTCTTTCCAAACTAGGCTTCTAGTCCCTGAATGCCACAAGGATCAGCCAGGTGTCTGATTTAAGTGACTAAAGCCAAGTTGTGAATAGCTGAAAGATTTGGCCTTGAACACTTGCATTTCAAAAGGAAGTCTTGCTAACTCAAATGCATTCCTTAAGGCAGAGGCTGGAGGAGGCTTCTCTGACACTTACCTACTTCAACATGTACTGGTACCCCCACTAACCAGGAAACAAATATAAGCAACTAAATTTGAAAGTTGATATGATCCAAGGCTCTTCCAGACTCCAGCATTGCTCTCTGTTCTGTGATCCCAAGGAACTGGGTCAAACCAATGAACACTGCTGGTCTCTTGGTAGCAGGTGGTGATTAAAAGGCATAATCTCCTTCTCTGGGAATTCAAGGTAACTCTGGTAGGGTCATCATTACTGGCAAAAAGCTGGCATCCCAGATCCAGACCAGTGTGAGGCAAGCCAAGAAGGCCCTAATTTAGCTGTGCAAACAAAGCATTCCTAGGTTTGATATGACTTCGTTCCCTGACTGGCAGTCTGCGCTTACACATGCAGACATAAATGCCAACACGCATAATTTAAGTGATGTATGGAGTTAGTCAGTGTGGCTACTGTGACAGTGAGGTTCAGATGATCTCACTTGAGCCTGGCCAGGGACCCTGCAACCTCCCTGCCTGCAGGAGGTGGGACTACAGAAGGAGCCAGGCCATGGCTTTCCTTGGCCTGCCCACCCAAGTCTCTTCCAGCAAGCTACATGTCCTTGGACTGTGGCTCTTCTCTCCTCACTGCTATAAAGCCAGCATTCTCAATGCAGGCTTTGTATAGTGGTGAATAAGTGCAGTTTCCTGAAGAAGCATGTCGGGGAGGTACTCTGTAAATATGGGCCTGGTACTGTGAGCAGACTGAACAGCCTGATAGTCCCTTTGGCTTGGGGTGCTTTGCAACTGAAGGAGGATCCTCTGACAATCTCTCCCTGCCCTGTCATTTCTCAGATCGCCTTGAAGTGTGCCGACATTTGTAATCCTTGTAGAATCTGGGAGATGAGCAAGCAGTGGAGTGAAAGGGTCTGTGAAGAATTCTACAGGCAAGGTTAGTAGTGATCCAACAGCTGAGATTTCATTGCCCTGTCTTCTTTTAGGCATTTATCCTAATAAAACAGGAAATGGCTGATCTATCATGACATTTGTTCTTTCATCAACTCTTGTTATCCTAACCTTTCTCTTTAACTCTCTTGGAACTAATCCAGTGCTTTTTTGGAAAAAGTTAAAAATAAATAACATTGACGTATTGACTTACTACAGAAACAGGTAGTAATGAGGCAAAATAAAAATGAGCAAAAGTGGGACATTGATTATAAATGGCTCTCCTCTGTGGATATAAGAATGTGTGGGACAGTTTGATTTTGACTTTGACCTTCATTTTAATGAGCTAAGTGCAGCCTAAAGGCTAAATGTCGTTTGAGGTCAATGTTTTCCACTCTGACAGAAGAACTTAGACTCCTTTTGTATTCTTTCTCCTTGCTTTCTTAAAAAAAAAAAAAATTAATGATGAAATTGGACACAGCTGACCAAAAAGTGGGTTCTTCCTTTCAAATACAGTTTCAACAGTGAGGTAGAAGGATTTTGCTGTGAAAAGACAAGTGGCTCTGAACTAGGGTATAATTTTTTAAAGATTAACCTCATTCAGAAATAAAGCAATGAATTAGCAAGCAGGATCCTGATGTTGGGCGGGGTATCAGCGTTTAAATACAGCCTTGTTTCTTCAGGCTGGGTTTCAATGTGCAGGATGTTTGTTCAGGCATCAGCAGTGCCCTCATGCTAGTGACAGAATCAGGTTTGAGAGGCTGAGAACAAATAAAGCTTGAAGTGTCCCACATACCAGCTCTGTGGGGAGGTCAAATAGCAACAGTGAGCCTTTTGGAGAAGGCACCATTGACAGATGCGTCAATAACATCGTGATGGCCCCAAAGACAGAAGAAGAATTGACTGAGCTCATGTGGGGCCAGAAGGCTCTGCTCACTGTGTCCTTCTCTCAGAATAAAAGGGCTCATGTAACTCCTACAACTCTGTATATAATTTCACTTGAATTGAGTATAAGTGGTTAGAAATCAAAATATCAGTTTGCCCCTAAATAAAATCTCCAAGGAGGGTAAAACAAAAGGAAGTATGATGAAATTGGAGCTAGGGGGCTTTAAATTAGATATAATCAATACTTTCTTTACTGTTTGATATGTTAAATATTGAAATACCATAGTGAGAGAGGGGCTAAGATCTCCAGCCTTGCAAATCAAACAATGAGATAGAGGAAGGGGTCTACTCTAGCCCACTTGGTTTTGACTCAATCATGTCCAGCATGATTAAAGTGCACAAGTCAGCATCGACTGCAGTGTAAACCTTTTGTTTTCTCATCCTGCACCTTATTTGGATTCTGAGCACCTTGGGGCAGGACCATGTCACTTACGTAGATAGTAAGGCCCATAGTGCCAGTAAATCAAAGTTGTCAACTAAGTACAGTAAATGGTATCAACCAAGAAATGTAACCTATAAGATTTCTTTTCTCGGGCCTGGCATGGTGGCTCACGCCTGTAATCCCAGCACTTTGGGAGGCTGAGGCAGGCGGATCACCTGAGGTCAGGAGCTTGAAACCAGCCCAGCCAAATGGTGAAACCCAGTCTCTACTAAAAATACAAAAATCAGCCGAGTGTGGTGGCACCCACCTGTAGTCCCAGCTACTCAGAAGACCGAAATAAAAGAATTGCTTGAACCCAGGAGGGCGGAGGTTGCAGTGAGCCGAGATCATGCCACTGCACTCCAGCCTGGGCGAGAGAGCAAGACTCTGTCTCCAAAAAAAAAAAAAAAAAAAAAAAAAAAAAAAAACGTCTTTTCTCAAAACTGCTTATTGTCCTAGTAATATATGCACACATAACATGGAAAAACCTAAAACATTTGTGAGGCTGATCACTAAAAGCAGGCTTTCATATACCTTCCTCTGGCATGTTTCCTGGCAGAGGAAGAGTAGAAAGAGTAGATCTAGTCCTTTTTATTTAATAGCCTTATGGTCTAGTAGAAATTCTGCTTGTTTTAAGAGAAGATTATAGGCTGGGCGCAGTGGCTCACGCCTGTAATCCCAGCACTTTGGGAGGCCGAGGCAGGCGGATCACGAGGTCAGCAGATTGAGACCATCGTGGCTAACACAGTGAAACCCTGTCTCTACTAAAAATACAAAAAAATAAATTAGCTGGCCATGGTGGCAGGGGCCTGTAGTCCCAGCTACTTGGGAGGCTGAGGCAGGAGAATGACATCAACCAGGAGGCAGAGCTTGCAGTGAGCTGACTTCACGCCACTGCACTCCAGCCTGGGTGACAGAGCGAGACTCTGTCTCAAAAAAAAAAAAAAAGAGAAGATTAGATTCCCTGGTCATCCAAACTGCCTGTCTTCCCTACTGAATTATTATTTTTTTAATTCTATAAGGATGATTTGTGTCATTTTGATTAATCTTTCAGTTTAAGATTTGGACTCAAATCTCAGCTCATTCCAGCCTGCTGCTGGCGGGCAGGCTTCCACAGACTACTAACAGTCCTGGACAAAGTATCTTTAATGTGATTCATGATGTTAAGCAAAGCAAAACTCGTAAAATCAAGGCTGAAGACACAGGGGGAAAGGAAAACAAGATCCCATGAATTAGAAAAACTGTTATATTCTCAAAACAGAGATTAGGATTCCAAATACCATATACCTCCCTCCTCTTCCCCAAAAAACCTTAAAAAAATTAGACTTTGTCCTCTTGTGACTACAGATTGATATCATCTCAACCAACTAGTTTCCCAGAACCTTTTATTTAATGTCTGCTTCCAGCTTAGTCTAGTCCTCAGCAAAACTGATTGTCCTATGTACAAAACCCCACTGGAGATATTATGAAGAATACAAAAAACTACAGGTAGTCTATGCTTTGTACTCTCAAAGTACTAATTAGTATAGTTTCTACAGGAAAGAAACTATGCAAATTTCCCCTTTATATTCTCTACATTGGTTAGCAAAGTGTCTGAAACATAAGCGTGTTGAATAAATGAATGAATAAATGATCTAATTGGAAAACCTCTAATGATAGAGGTCACAGGAGAAGATCCAGTACCTTGAAAGGTAGGATCTGAGCTCAGTATTGAGTGATGTGCATTGTTCTATACTTTCCAATATGGTAACAACAAGACACATGTGACTGGTTAAATTTAAATTAAAATTTAATAAATAAAAAATAGAGTTCCTCAGTCTTGTTGATCATATTTCAAGGGGCTACCACAGTGGGCGATGTAGAGAACATCTCCATAATTGCAGCGAATCCCACTGGACAGCACTGGTCTAGATAGAATGGAATGGAAACCACTGAGGCAGGGATGCACCCTGCCTTGTAGACCAGCTCGGTCTCATAGAAGATAAGAATGAAAGGATCGTGGAGGCCCCTGGACACTAGGCTACAATAAAGAACATGACAATGGGCATCATCTCAAAAAGTGCGTTTAGGGCAATGTATATAGTTGAAGTGGAAGAAGAATTGGAAGAAGAAAACTAGCTAAGAAGCAACAACTAAGAATAAATTATCAACACACCAGACCAGGTTAAAGCAGAGTGAAAGGGGGCCAAAAAAGGTCATCTAAGAGGGAGAAACAGGATGTGAAACAAGATTTAAGAGGAAGAAACAAGCAGGGAGGTAGCAGGGTCCGCAGCCAGGCTCAGATGAGATGGAGGGTGAAGGGAAGGGAGAAGTAAAAGACAACTCCTCCAAGTGTCACACTTGACTGAAAAATCACTATTAACAGAAATATGGAGGTGAGGAGTGGAACTGGCTTTAGGAGAGTTTGTCTTAATATTATACGCTGTCCTGGCCTGCCCTCAGAAGGCTATGATCATCTGGAGTTGAAGAGTTAGGGTGGCCAGACTGCCCTGAACCACTCAGGTTAAGGCTGAATGATTTCTCCACTTCAGCCTTGAGGATTACCAGGGACAAGAAACCCCATGAGGCAGACTACAGTCTTAAAATGACAGAACTGTGGCCTCGGGAGGGCTTCAGCTCAATGGTTAAGCGCAGACACTTTGAAACCAAACTTCCTATGCTGGAATCCAGGCTCTCCACTTTACTACTGGTGTGACCTACTGGCAACATACTGGGTCAGTATACTTAACCTTCCCTGTGTCTCAGTTTCTTCATCTGTAAAATGGGGATTATAAGGTTATTATTTAGATTAAATTAACATATGCCTGGGAGGGTGGCTCACATCTGTAATCCCAATGCTTTGGGAGGCTGAAGCCGGAGGATTACTTGAAGCCAGGAATTTGAATCCAGCCTGGGGAACATAGAGAGATCCTTTCTCTACTTTAAAAAAAATGAACAAAACAATAGTAGCAGGGAGTGGTGGTACGTGCCTGTAGTCCCAGCTACTCAGGAGGCTGAAGCGGGAGGATCCCTTGAGCTCAATTGTTCAAGGGTACAGTGAGCTATGATGGCGCCACGGCACTCCAGCCTGGGTGTCAGAGTGAGAGCCTGCCTCTTACAAAAAACAATGACGATTTTTTATTAACATATGTAAAATGCTTAGAACAGTGCCTGGCACACAGTAATCACTATATAAATGTTTTTATCTCTTCTACTTTAGCAGAGTAGATTCACAACTGTGAACCTTCCACTGATTAACCAGATTAACTTTTGTGTTAGAAAAAACACTCAATTTTTTATGCTCAGGAAGGACTGATGAAGTATTTCAATGAAGTTTTATACAATGCATTTCTCCTTTGATCTTCTATTAGGTTGATGCAAATGTAATTGCGGGTTTTGCCATGGAAAGTAATAGCAAAAAAACACAATTACATTTGCACCAGCCTAATAGCTGACAAAGGCATTTAAAAAAAAAAAAAATTTCAAGCTGGATGCTGAGGTTCACACCTGTAATCCCAACAGTTTGGAAGACGGAGGCAGGAGGATTGCTTGAGCTCAGGAGATGAAGACGAGTCTGGACAACATAGCAAGACCTCATCTCTACTAAAAATAAAAATTAAAAAATATATATTAGCCAGGCGTGATGGCACATGTCTGTAGTCCGAGCTACTTGGGAGGCTAAAGCAGAAGGATTGCTTGAACCCAGGAGTTCGAGGCTGCAGTGAGCTAAGATCATGCCACTGCACTCAAGCCTGGGTGACAGAATGAGACCCTGTCTCAAAAAGAAAAAAAACACCATTCTGACCTTTATACTTTTGTCACCTTTAGTTGCATTAGGTAAAATTCTAAGGAATGAGAATGGAAGATTCTGATTAATTTTGTGGTTACAGACTGAGGTGCTGCTTAGATGAGATCTTTCTAGTCCTTCTACCTCATTCCCTACCTACTTATTGTTCCTGGTTGTCCTCAGGTGAAACAAGACTAGGGTCAGGCAGTGTGAAAGTGGAGTGGGGAGAAGGAAGGATAAAACCTGTTTTCTTAACCTGTCACTTAAAGCCAGAACTTTTATTTCATGTGAGGAAACTTCTCATTTGTTGTTTTCTTGTTTTTATAGGTCTTGTTCAAAAATTTATTCTAGTCTCAGAGCACACCTACTCGCAATGAGCCATTATGAACGGTCATTGGCACCATGGTATTTTAAATTATTACGGAAACTACCAAAGTAAGGCAGAGCAAGACGGTGCTGAATGGTCCTTAAGTGATAACAAGTCAGGAAACAGTAATTCCCAGAATAACTTCTTCTGACGAGGTCATTAAAATTATTACTACTCATTTTATAAATTCTAGATTTCCAATGTGTGTTGTTTTTTTTTTCTTCTTAGGTGAACTTGAACAGAAATTTGAACTGGAAATCAGTCCTCTTTGTAATCAACAGAAAGATTCCATCCCTAGTATACAAATTGGTGAGTTGAATTCAGTGTTAATTCCAGATAAATACCTTTGGCACATCTCACAAAAGTCACAAAGAAAAGATCTACACAGAGCTTTCAAAAGATCAGCACTGGAGGTTTAATCAACATCCTTTTGAATGGCTGAGTCCAAATTAACATTTTAATCGTGACTACTCTGCTAATTATCTGTCGAGATCTTATGATACATAGGATCAAAGCTTTGTTATAGGCCCTTAACTTGTATTATTTTAATTTTGTAGTTTAGAATCAAAACCAAAAAGAGTAGAAGAAAAGTAATAAGACTCAACTATTCGCACTCTCTGCAGGGCTTGAAGGTGGGAATCAGCTGAATCTGCCCTTAGGACCCTTCCAATCTGGGTCACTACTCCTCATCCCTAACACTCGCTCCCAAGAGCCCAATCTCTAGGCCTAGAGCCTGTGAGCCATGCTATCCCGCTGCATCCTGGGATCCCCTATTTCACTAGTCCTTCCTTCAAAACTTATTTTCAGGTTATTCTCCTAAACCACACTCTTTCAAATGTCAATGGTGGGAAACTGCTAAAGTATGATGCCAATGCATCCAAAACAATTATTGCTTTATCTAATTAAGTTATGCACTAGACCAAGAAGCATATCTGTGGAAATTTTAGGCACTGTAGTGGAAGAAATATTTTTGCTCCAGTAAGAAATTCTATCACACCTTAAGACACTCCACCAATTGCACCCACCTTTAAAGCAAGTCTTTCTTTTCCTTGCAGTTTACTTCCATTGAACCTCAACTCAGAGTTTTAACTCTTTTCCTTATAAATTCTGACCCTGACTACCAGTCAAATTGTCCTTAATATTGTTATGTAGTTTTCACAATCAAACAACTTCCTCCACCCCAAAGTTGGGAGCTGGGGGTGGTGGCATAAAAAGAAAACTAGAACCCAGAAAAGATGGTAATACAGAATTGCTGGGTGGCTGGCAGGGGAGTATCAGCAACAGAAATGCAGCTGCAGCCTCAGCCTCCTGGGAGGCAATTCTCTCCTATCAATTGCTTTAGCCATGGAGGTTCTGCAGACATGATTCAAAATTAGATGCTAACCAAAGTCCTAATCCTGAGGCTCCCTGTGTTAAGCTCTAGCGGGAAAGAAATTTACCAGGCAACTGTCAATGACATTTTGAACCCCCCAAACAAAAGGACTCACGTGGTTCAGCACACAACCTGGATTTGTGAGACAGACCTGATTTCAGAGATTCTGTCCTGTTGTTGTCATGAGAACACACTTATTTTGTCAGATCGTATGTCCTGATTTTCAGCTCAGGAAAATGTGGTTACCATAGATACCTCTTTTAAAAAGGGGCTGCGGGTTGAGTGAATAGGAAAATCCTAGGGATGCTACACCAGCACACCAATAATAAAGAGAAAGGGAAGGTGATTATAAAACAATCCTTAGTACATAGATCTTTCTCTGCTTCTGTTCCACATCTGCCAACTCGTAGAGGTTGAGGGTTGAGAAGTGGGGTGGCAGGGACAGATCAGGCTAAACAGGAAAAACCCAAAGAGATAAACGGAACTTGGTGGATGCTACAGGCTCTAGCCCCCAAGACAATGATTTTTCCAGTGGGTCCTAAGTAATGCAGCTATTTCCTCTGTCCTTATTCCTCTGACTGAAATGTTCCCCTCTTTTTCCTGCCTCAATCCAAAATGAGAATTTTCTGAGAGCTACTCTCAGGCTTAGATCTGATTTTTCTTTTTAAGTAATTTATATCTACCCAAATGGAACTAGGGCTTAATATCTCCTCCCCAGCTCCACACTTCCCGCTTTCTACCAAATTCAACACTTTAAAAGGAAGGTATTAACCGGGTGGGGTGACTCATGCCTGTAATCCCAGCACTTTGGGACGCTGAGGTGGGTAAATCCCTTGAGGCCAGAAATTCCAAACCAGCCTGGACAACAAGGCAAAACCCCATCTCTACAAAAAATACAAAAAAATAAAATTAGCTGGGTGTGGTGCCATGTGCCTATAGTCCCAGCTGCTCAGGAGGCTGAGGCAGGAGGATTACCTGAGCCCAGGGGGTAAAGGCTGCAGTGAGCCATGATCACACCACTGCACTCCAGCCTGGGCGACAGGGTGAGACCCCATCTCTTAAAAAATTAATTAAAACAAAAAATAAAAAGGTATTAAATCAGATGAATCTCTAATTGGTGAAATCTATAGAAGGCTAAAGAGAGAGGTTTTCCTTCAATCCTTGTCTACTCTGAGGCTACCATTCCTCCCTACTCCCCTTTCCTCCCCCAACCCCCTACCACCCCACCATCCCTCCGGGAGGACAACAGCCCAGCAATGTCAGTTCATCCCTTGAGAAGAGAGAGGCTGGCAGAACACACTGATGGAACAGGTTTCCAAATCTGATAATGTGGAAGCCTTAATTTGAAAAACTGCCTCTTGGTGTCGATTCAGACTTTAAAATCACTTTCCTACCTAGCATAAGAAGTCTTTATATCTGAAAAGTATAAATATAATGCCAGGGTCACTTAAGAAAATGAGGCTTCTCTTTTTTTCGAGAGTGGGATTTTAAAATGTTGGATTTATAACCTTTTTATACTGAGATAAACTTGATAAATATTCACACTTTGAACTTGAGAATAGTCTAATTTTGCAAACTGTCTTTAGATGTCTAATATCGCATCTCTTTGAAGGTGAATGATATTAGAAATTAAATATGGATATTGTGGAGGAGGTAAAGAAAATTCAAGAACAGCAAGCAAAACATGAAATCCTCATCTGCTGACAGCCTATACAACCTTACCAAAATTCCAAATACAGACATCAAGTCACTGGCTTAACTTTCCCCCTCCAGTTCAGGTTCTCTACTATGATCTCACAATATTTAAATCATATTTCACATAAGATGAGACAATGCAGAAATGTATAGTAACACTGTGTATTGCTGCATCCCTCTTCCATCTCTATGGCATTCTCAAAGGCCAAGTGTCTGCTATTTGTCCAACAAAAAGATAATCAAATCTAGCCTTGTAATTCACATGCCTGTAAACATACAGGATTAGCTGTTGGAAATTTTTGCTAGGCTGAATAACATTTGCCTTTCTCCCCACAGCTACACATCAAGGAAATACAATAAAACCTAAATAAGTCCAAGTTTGTGATGATTCCAATAAACAAGTCATGTTTATTACGAAAAGCACATTAACGCAGCAAAACATGATTAGAAAGCAACAAATCTTAAATATGTAAGAGAACAGACATGCAAACAAAGAGGCCTCATAGCAAACAATCTTATCTAGTCATTAAAGCAGGACTTTTATACAAGTAAAAATCTGTATTGAAAATGAGTGAACTTTATTTAAACTTAGTTATTTAACATAACTGAAAGCAAGACAGGACTATAAAATGATCATCTTGAAAAAGATATCCCACAGGGTAAGGGTATGAATTATTCAGCTGATCTAAATTCGTGCGGTGTCCCTTTCTGGTGTCATTTGCCCTCTCCATCCCTTCCCCACCTGCCTTCTTTAGCTCCGGCAGAGACTTTTTTATTTTTTAAAACATTTTTTACTTATACGTCTTTCTCTCTCTGCAAATAATAGCCAGTATTCACTGGGAGTTTACTATGTGCCAAGAGTTTTCTAAGCATTGTACGTACATTAAGTCATTTAATTGTCATAACAGCCCTATGAGTTTAGTATTCGCTTAAGCATCTTTTTACAAATTACAAATGAGGAAACTGAGGCACAAAGCCATTCAGGGACAAGCCCAAAGTGACACATCTTATGCTCCTAGGCTGAGAGGGTAGCCACCATCCTCTTGCTTGCCCTCCTGGCCCGGGAGCTGGACATTTTTATTAGGCTGAAAACATTTGCCATTTCTCCCCACAGCTACACATCAAGGAAATACAATAAAACCTAAGTAAGTCCGGGCGTGGTGGCTCAGGCCTGTAATCCCAGCACTTTGGGAGCCCAGGACAGGTGGATCACTTGGGGTTAGGAGTTTGAGACCAACCTGGCCAACATGGGGAAACCCCATCTCTACTAAAGATACAAAAATTAGTCGGGCATGGTGGGTCCCCAGTCATGCTTGGGAGGGAGAAAGCAGCGGGTTTCACCGCCCGGTGGTGCTGAGTCTGGCCTTGCCTGTTCTAGGTTTCATGAGCTACATCGTGGAGCCGCTCTTCCGGGAATGGGCCCATTTCACGGGAAACAGCGCACTGTCGGAGAACATGCTGGGTCACCTCGCGCACAACAAGGCCCAGTGGAAGAGCCTGTTGCCCAAGCAGCACAGAAGCAGGGGCAGCACTGGCAGCGGGCCCGATCAGGACCACGCAGGCCAAGAGACTGAGAGCGAGGAGCAGACGGCGCGGGAAGGCGACAGCCCCTAGAGGCCAGCCCAGCTCAGAGGCAGAGAGGATGCTTTCCTCCGGCAGGGACCCCAGAGGGCAGAAGCAGCGTGGAGGGGCCCTCACCCAGCAACCCAGCCAGTTTCTGGGTGTTGTCCTGGGGCTCTTTGGAACGCCACCTTCCTCCCACTTACCTGCCTCCCCTCCTTCTCGCAAATGTACAGAAGCCATTTGTCACCTTAGCATTCGCTGCCGAAATGAGCAACTACATTCAGTAATGTGGGAGCTGATCCCACGGGCAGACTCACCCTGCTCCAGGAGAAGACTAGGAGGAAGGAGGTGCTCCTGCCCTGTCCGCCATGGCCCCGGGTCGCACTGGAACAGGCAGCAGTTCCTAAGTCTGGAGCGTTTGAGCGTTTGCCGTCTGACTGCTGATCTGCGTGACAGAAACACCAGCATATTTGCAACGCCAAGGATATTGGTCTTAAGTGCAAGAGCACAAATGAGTGTGAGAGAAAGTACCTTCTATTTTAATAATAATTATAAAAATAATAAATCTTTTTAACTTTTATATTTTATGCACTAGACAATGGATCTGCAACTTTGGACTAAGATCATTCAATGTACCCAAACTTGAACAGGGGGTTCATTGTTTTGCTATTGACTTTATTATGCCACTTTGGGGCAGAGACTTGGCATCTTCTCAGTTTAAGAAACCATGTTTCCTATCCAATCCGAAGGGAAGGTGCTGTACAGTTCATTCCTTTGCACCATTAGCCAATCTGTCTTTTATGGATTCCATGACATGTTTATATTCACCCATGTACATTTTCTGTAAATGCCAAACGCTACTGATTCCCATGCCAAAATACATGAGTATTATGGGATTGCTACCTGTATAAACAATGGCACTGTGAACAGAATACTGTTAGTTTTAATACAAGAGAATGCATTTGTAAATATGGTATAGAGTTTATTAATATACTATTGTTTGCAGATAAAGGCCTTAACTTTAAACATCTTTCATCTTCTGAAAGCTGCCCGACTTAAATCCTCATAGATGTCTTTCTCAACTGCCTTCCCATGTCCATCTGTATGTTTTCCAGCTAAGGTCACAAACCAAAACTGAATAAAGTCTTTGAGGAAACATTTTGGAAACTTCACATGCATTCCGCTTGAGACCGTAGTGTTTAATCTATGGCACCAAGCATCGTTTCCTCAGATTAATGAGACCCTTCAACAAGCCTGAACCAGTCACTTTTCAACGCAGCGATGTTTTAACAAGCCAGCTGCTAAGCTTGTGTTTATGTGACTCTTGTTACAGAACATGGTGGTGCGTCAGCCTCACAGGAGACATAGCAGGTCTCGAAAACCTTCTATGACCCTGTCATTTAACCATCAGGGAATTCCCTGCTCCCATGCCACACATTTGTCTATTATGGCTACAGTACCAAAGTACTTTTGGTGTTTGGTTGGTGTGCATTTCTTTAGTGTCAATAGTAACTGGATTTTTCTTTTTCCTTAATCTCATGTGAACAACTACCCAACTGTTTAGCTGAAGTTGGTATTATTTAAGTAAAGAAAATATTTCAGTTTTATAACAGACTTTTCCTTCCTGGCAGGTCATTGTAGTTAATTATGTCTCTAGCTTGGAGTGTCACCTTGAAATTTCGTTGCCATTTTTTCTGCAGACACTTGGCCATAAAATCTGTTACAGCATTCTTCTCTAGGCTGCTAAATGCTGTGCATTGAACCTTTTCTTTAGAAGTTTCACCATAACTAATGTTAGATGAAAATTGTTGATGCCCCTTTATTTTTAAACAGTGTGGTAGTGGGAGATGACTATTCCTGCCACTATCAACCTGATCCTCGTGCTGATAGAATGACAGCTAGCACTCATTTCCTAAGTGCAACTGTTTGAGATTTTTCTCCTAACATACAAATGAAATACTGATTGGCCTGTAATAAGTTCCTATAGAGAGACTGAGGCTTGCAGAATTACTGTTCAGGGGAAACTTTGGAGAGTTGATTATATTTTCATTAAAGTAGGAGAGACTGTCAGATGGTGCTAAAGAAAGTGTGACAATCTTTTGAAATAGGTGGATGGTAAGTTGAAATTATTGATGTGGGTAAGAAGGAAGGTTGTGGAAAGTTAACACTAGCTTTGTATTTTGTTTTTTCTGTAAAATCATGAACTGATATATTTTTCTTTATCACTTTAGTATTCTGCAGTTCTCAGCTTGGTGAGGCCCCAAAAGTGAATATGTCAGATGTATTTCTGTTTCCAAACTTGTCTTACTTTGGTTTGATGGTACAGAGAAGGCTTTTGAGTGGTCTATTTTTAATATATATGAGGTCAAATCAAGGAAGGCAATTGCTGGGGACAAGAAAAGTAGAGGTAAGAAAGAAGACACTATTTTAGCTAATGGGGTTTCTGCCTTGGGACAAAAAATTTGCTTTGTTTAAATTATAATTATATAATAGTTTAAATAAATGAGATTGGAGGTGTTCTTAGTTCAGAGTTGATAGGGCAAAAGTGTTTACATTACAATTAGGTCTTGAAGAAGAGCTCACAGAGAAAAAACTACCAAATATCCAATGGGTAAGCCCATGATGTAGCCACTAGTACAATAAAAATCTGAAGTAAAATGAGGCATAAACTGGATGCAGCTGCCTCCTTCATTCAACTGGAGAGTTCTTGAGTTCCTCATTTGTTGGTAAAAAGAAAAAGACTGAAAATGTCTTTTTTTTTTCTTGCCTATTAGTGGCTCTCTTGCAATATTTCAATAGGAGTCCAATTACTAGTTCAAACACAGTGGCTGGGCATGGTGGCTCACACCTGTAATCCCAGCACTTTGGGAGACCAAGGTGGGCAAATCACAAGGTCAGGAGATCGAGACCATTCTGACCAACATGGTGAAACCCTGTCTCTACTAAAATACAAAAATTAGCTGGGCATGGCAGTGTGTGCCTGTAATCCCAGCTACTCAGGAAGCTGGGGCAGGAGAATCACTTGAACCTGGGAGGTGAAGGTTGTAGTGATCCGAGATCGCGCCACTGTACTCCAGCCTGGCAACAGAGCTAGACTCCGTCTCAAAGAAAAAACAAAAACAAAAAAACACAGCTATTGGATCATCCACAGATTTTTTCTTTACAATCTTGTTCTCCTTGTCCATGGACCATCAATAGTTGACTCACCAAGTTTAATTCTTCCATTGCTTGAGAAGAAAGGAATCAAAGGACTGTGTGTAGTAAGCTGGCAGTAAAGTTAAGATCAAATTAAGACACAGAGAGAATATATATCACTGCCAGGCCTGATAGGCAAAACCTGCTCTTCCTTTTGATAGCAGTGATGAATTGTCAGGACCTTATTTATGAAACCCTGACCTACCCGTAACTCCCTGCTAGGCTAAGTAAAAACCAGGCTCTTTCTCCCTGCTTATGGCTCCCCACAAAGGGGCTTGCGGCGTGTCCTGCAACTTTGTCTTCAGTTAGTGCTTCCTACAAAACTAGGACTTGTTTTGTAATCTTCTCTCATGTTGAATCAGATCTGCTCACTGATTTAGGTTTGGTTATGAGCTTGTATCTCACTGTATTTCTCATGCTTTGTTCTTTCAAACAGATCCTTTAAATTGTGTCATTTTGTGTACACATGTGAGGTTTGGAAAAAAAAAAAAAAAACACCTTGTGAGTTTTGCTCAAAATGTGGCCTAAGTAGCCATTGGCATGTCTAGATGAACAATTAAAAATAAAGATAATTTCTTTAAAATATCACAAGATGAAAATATCCTAATTCTCACCAGGTAACATGTTACCAGCCAACGAATTAGATTCAATAAAAGGAACCCACTGCTCAGGAGAGGAAACATTCAAGGAAAGAACACAGATGCAAACATGGTCCACATGACTCATTCCACTTTGGGGGCACAGAAACGCTCATATCCATGAAGGTATCACTTGCTCCTTAGTGCCAAGTTAGGGAAACAGGGCCACCATTCAGCTTTCCATTTCCTCAGAGTCCTGATATTTTTCTGACTCATATTTGTCAACCTCATATATGAATGAGAATGAGGTACAATGTTTTAAGTTGTAAAAACATAGCCAACTCAGTGCAAGAATTATTTGTGAAAAATATGGTCTCACATTTCAGATTACAGGCCATGAAGAACAATGGAACAGTTCAAGCAGAACAACTGAGTTGAGTATTCTAAAGCCATCTGGAAATAGAGGAGAAAAAGAACACTGCCAATGTTTCCAATGTTTTCTTGTATCTTTATGTATTCTCCCATATTCATTTTATTAAGATCTGTGTTCAGAATCCCTCTGATTCCTTAATGACTCCCCATGTTTGAATGCAAAGCTACTTTTTCATTTGTGGACATTCTATATCACAAAGCTAAAATCAAGAGATGCCCCACTAGTCGTGTAAAGGTCAGGCGTGACTTTCAAATGTACATGGGAACCTAGCTGAAGCACTGTCAAATAGACCAAGCCTACATGAGCAGTTAGATTTCAATTAAAGAAATATTGATTGAGGATCTACTATGTGCCAGATGTTGTGCTAGATATTGGGATTTAAAAAGACCCAGAACCTCCAAGAGTATTCAGACTTGTGCCAGAGACTGGTGTTACCAGTGAACACTTCTTAGAGAATTCGTGAAACACCTATGATTGCTCAAATGCAGCTAATGCTCCCTCCTAGCATACAACACAATAGAAAGCAGATACACTTCCAACACAGAAATGGATCCCAATCCTAGTTCTGTCATTAACTTATCCTCTGACTAGAGAGAAATTACTAAAACTGCTATAAAATTATTTCAAGATGGCTGGGTGTGGTGGCTCATGTCTGTAATGCCAGCACTTTGGGAGGCCAAGGAGGGGGTGGATCATGGGGTCAGGAGTTCCAGACCAGCTTGGTCAAGATGGTGAAACCCTGTCTCTACTAAAAATACAAAAATTAGCCAGGCATAGTGGTGGGCTCCTGTAATCCCAGCTACTCGGGAGGCTGAGACAGGAGAATCGCTTGAACCCGGGAGGCAGAGGTTGCAGTGAGCCAAGTTTGCGCCACTGCACTCTAGCCTGGGCGACAAAGCAAGACTCCCTCTCAAAAAGAATAATAATTTCAAGACAATATTTTTTATGGTATTGTTGTGGCAATTAAAAGAGTTTGCATACAAAAAGCACCAAGCATGCTCTCTGGTACATGGCAGATGCAGTAGACACAGGTTCTCCCTTAAATTACAGACAACTTGCCAAATAGCCATTCCTGCATGCATAAAGAATGGGGAGAGTTTACAGGGGAGAAAACATAGTAAAAAGTTGGTGGTTTCACGTTAGGAAGTTAAACTTCTAATTAAGCCCGAGAGATTATTAGAAAAAAAAGTTTAAGTTATAGCTGATATGGCTTGAAAATGTAAGATTGGCTTGTCTTAGTCACCTAAGCAATGATGTATCATTGATTCCATTGCCTGAAATTCAAATTCTCATATTAGAAGTGCTGATATAATTTTTAGTATTTTCTCTCCTTTTAAGGAAGCAATGCAGTAGGGTTTTAAAGCATTATCAGGGCACGGTGGCTCACATCTGTAATTCTAGCACCTTGGGAGGCTGAGGCAAGAGGATTGCTCACGTCCAGGAATTTGAGACCAGCCTGGACAACACAGTGCGACCCCATCTCTACAAAAAAAAAATTTTTAAATACATAAATTAAAGTGTAGGCTCTGGACTGGGTACAGTGGCTTACACTATCTTAGCACTTTGGTAGGCAAAAGTGGGAGGATCACTTGAGGCCAAGAGTTCAAGTCCAGCCTGAGCAACACAGCAAGACCCCTGTCTCTACAAAAAGTAAGAATTAAAAAAAAAAAAAAAAAAAATGTGGGCTTTAGAGTCAAACCAGAATTTAAATCCCTCATTATCATTAACTACCTAACCCTAGGCAATTTGTTTAATCTCTGAGTCTCCATCTCCTCATGTATAAAATAGTAACATCAACCTCCTGGGTGGTCATGAGGGTGAAATTAAATAACATACATAAAACATATAGCACAATTTCTAGCACAAAGGGAGTACTCAAAAAACGTAAATTCCTACATCACTTAAGAAAACAATATCTACTGGGAGTTAGGATACATCTTTCACTTTCTGTAGATTGTGCCAATTTTTGTGCAAATGAAAACAAGATGCATTAACAGAGACTGAGAGTGAGTTTATCTACACGTGGCCAGGTCGGTCATAAAAATAATATTTGTATTACGGACAAAAAAAAACTATTTTAAAAAGTGATTAAAGAAAAAAAGACAGTGACCCAGAGGTGCTAAGGATACACTGATAAGACCAAGGACAAATAAGGGACTATTTCTTATGATTTTAAAGTAAATATTCCTCAGGTCAGCCAGAGAAAACTAGTCCGTCTGGTTAATCTAAGACTTTCCTGGAGTCGACAAGAATACAACCCTGGCTAGACAGAAGGATTAGTCAAATAAGCAAAACTTGATAACCTGTCAAGTTTTCATGAAGTCCACTCAAATCCTACAATTCCTATCCATCAAGTTTCCCGGTAGCCCTTGCCTTTGTCACCTCTTCATCAGATCTTTTCTGGCCACTGACAATAGAGGCTGAGGACTCCTGGGAAGTCTCCACAAATAGATGGTCCTGGGCAATATAGGCAGACCCCATCTCTACTAAACATTTTAGCCAGGCATGCATAGCGGTGGTCCCAGCTACTTGGGAGGCTGAGGTGGGAGAAGCACTTGAGACCAGGAGTACAAGGCTGCAGTAATCTATGTGCCACTGCACTCCAGTGGTGACAAGACTTTGTCTCAAATTTTTAATTTAATTTAAATTTAAATTTTAATTTTAATGTAAAACTCAATTCTAAACTAACATTTTCCAAATTGCATAAAAATGTGCGTGCCCAAAGATGTTTATTAAGTGTTCCCTGAAAAAAAAAAAAAAATGGCTTCGTAGCCAAAGAATTTTGAGAAAACATGAATTAAATACATAGGTTTTGCTCAAAGATGTTTATTAAGTGTTCTCTGGGAAAAAATGGCTTCATAGTCAAAGAATTTTGAGAAACAATGGATTAAATGCATAGGTTTTGCCCCTGTCTGCTTCCCAGAATGCTCAAGTGCATCTTCAACAAGGTGATACAGATGACACTGTTTGGATCTAGTTTTGATTTAATATCACAAAATCTTCCTTAACTATTCCAACCCAGGATGATCTATCATTTTATCATTACTGATTTTTAGCTGTTTTGTATTATCATTAATGATGTATGTGTGTGTGTGTTTTGCCCAATTTGAGATGTAATTTGGCATGGTGGTTAACTTGCCCGAGTTTGTGGCTTGACTTTACCACTTAGTAGGTATCTGACCTTGGGACAGTTTTCAAACTTTCCGTGCCTCAGTTTCTTTATCTGTAAAATGGTGATTAAAATATTACCTATTTCATAAGGGTTTTGAAGATTAAAAGAGTTCAGGTATGGAAAGCCCTTTGAATGATGCCTGCCAGAGAGAAAAGCACTAAGTATTAGCAAAAGACATCATCTTCTCCCTTCATCCCCCTCTTAACCTGACTTGTAAGCTCTTTGATAACAGGGATAACTACCCCTTTCAAAACTATTCTTAGCTGGGCGCAGTGGCTCACGCCTGTAATCCCAACACTTTGGGAGGCCAAGAGGGGGTGGATCATGAGGTCAGGAGTTCGAGACCAGGCTGACCAAGATGGTGAAACCCCATCTCTACTAAAAATACACAAATTAGCCAGGCGTGGTGGCAGGCACCTATAATCCAGCTACTCAGGAGGCTGAGGCAGGAGAATCACTTGAACTCAGGAGGCAGAGGTTGCAGTGAGCTGAGATCACACCACTGCGTTCTAGCTTGGGTGACAGAGCAAAACTCCGTCTCAAAAAACAAACAAACAAAACTATTCTCCATAGCGTAGCACAGGAGATACTGAATAAATACGTATTAAATGAAAGAATGTATTTTTGATGGACAAATTGGAAATCATATCAGATTATTATGTTAACATTTAAATCCAAACAAGTAAACTCCAATTGTAACAATAAATGTCCCAATAATTTGAATGCAGATGCCGTGTTTTTCAGGTCCACAGTTGCTATCTGGTAGACCTTTAGCGTTTTCAAGAACATGGTTTAGGAAAACAAGAGTTTTTCTCCTCTCAGTTTATGAGCATACTCTTCTGAGTGATGACAGTAGAAATAATTTCCCGGAAGGACTTGATATCCAAAGATCTCTAGGTTTTTCTCTATACAACTGGAAAAGAAACCAACAGAAACACCACTAAATTGCTTCCTTTGTGGGACAAATATGAGTCTGTTGTAATGCACAATCCAAGAGAAGACAGAGACAAATCCCAGTGCTCATCTTTAAAAAAGAACAGGGAATGGCAGATGAGTCTCTTTATTTTATCCTTGTTAAAAGTACTTCAGATTACACATAACCTACTCCTACTCTTCTTCCCAGTAAGCAATTATATGTGCATTTTTTAAGTTGTCAGCAAAGTAAGCCTAATGGACCAAAATGTACGATCAGTTTTGGGGGTTATTTATTTCTTCCTTCTTCCCACTGCTATAATTTACTTTGAGCCTTTTTTTAACAGGAGAGTCAGACTTTACATTTCAATGAATTCATTTTCTCAGAAACATCTGTCTCAGTCCACACTTGAAAAAAAAAAGAAAAACTTCTACATGAAAACAAAAGACCTGTAGTGTTATAGAATAGCATAAGTGAGAATTATACTCTACAATTATCAGTTTTCAAGCATTAACCTTACTGAGATGGAGGCAACAAAAAGTTCTGATAGGTCTTTCAATACTTGCATTATGTAATATGTTCTGAAATATTTCTGAGATGCCTCTACTGACTTTAGTTATTAAAAATGTGTTTTTTAGAAATAGCTTATCAAAAAATACCTTTTGGCATCTGGAGCTTTATCTGAAACTCTGACGGAAAGGTTGAGATATTTTTTTCTCTAAACAGTGTGGGCTTTTTTTGTTGTTTGAGACCGAGTCTCGCTCTGTTGCCCAGGCTGGAGTGCAGTGGTGCAATCCCGGCTCACTGCAACCTCCTCCTCCCGAGTTCAAGTGATTCTCATGCCTCATCCTCCTGAGTAGCTGGGATTAGGATTACAGGCACATGCCACCATGCCCAGCTAATTTTTGTATTTTTCGTAGAGACGAGGTTTTGCCATGTTAGCCAGCTGGTCTCAAACTCTTGACCTCAAGTGATCCATCCTCCTCAGCCTCCCAAAGTGCTGGGATTACAGGCTTGAGCCACCATGCCCAGCCTCCGTGTGTTTTTAGTAGTCGGTTTCCAGTTCTTAAGTATGATTTAGTGAATGTTTGGCCGCACCACCAACCTGCAGAAATGTCAGGCAGCCAGGCACAGGCCCTATCCCCACAGTGATTGTCTAGTCACGGCACAGACTGTGAAGCCCCCAGGCACCAGTGCCAGCCTCTGAGGAGGATGAGATGAGAAAAACCTTCAACAGGCTGGGCAGGCCACAGTGCAAGGGCTGTGTGCCAGGACCTCAACCTGCTGAGAGTTGGGGTATGTACAAGTGTCATTGAGAAAGGCCTAGGATTGTGGAGGGAGGTGGGTAACCTGACTTGAATATCTAAAATGTATGTGACATGTCAATAAAGTTTTATTTAGGCTAGCAAGCAAACCAGAAGCAATTAACTAGACATCATTGTTTCTTCTTTGAATAGTCAGAGCTAAGTGTTCTAGGAACACAAACATTTTTGTACCCATTATTGGTAAAGGCCCTGAGCAGATGTCAAATATATTGGCAAATTTTGTACATATAAATCAGGTGACTTGTAAGAAGTGTTCACTGAGGCTTAATTTTATTTCAGAAACAACAGCATTACTGCCTAGTTTGCAATTTATAGTGAGCATTAGAGCTGATGTTGTGTGTTCCTGGCACTGTATTGACACTTGTGAACAGCAGGCATTGGCCAGAAACAACGGTGGTGCCATCTATGTTCCATTTGCTGCAAGAGATTACTCAACTCTTATTCTAACTCAAATGAGACTGTCAATGAAGATAGGAGGCATGGAGAACTGACAAGAGGAGTAAGTTTATATTGATTCTGTATCCTGTGAGGGAAAATTATCATTTAAGGAAGAATAACCAAGATGAATCAAAATTACTGAGTATGAGTTTCCAAGGGTTGCCCTCACAGATTAGCAGAGTGACTCCAAACACAAAAATGTATTCTCTCACAGTTCTGGAGGTGAGAAGCCTAAAATTCAGGTATCAGCAGGTCTCTGAGCTCTCTGAAGCTACCAGGAAAGAGTCCTTCCTTCCCTCTTCTAGCTCCCAGAGGTCACCAGAAATCCGTGCTGGTCCTTGAGTTGTGGCAGCGTAACTCCAACCTTTGCCTCCATCTTCACAGGCCTTCATCCCCATGGGTCTGTTTTCCCTTCTTATATAGACAGGAGCCAGGGACTAGGGCCCACCCTAATCCCATATGGCTTCATCTTAACTAATTACATCTGCAAAGACTCTCTTGCCAAGTAAGGTCATATTCTGAGGTTCTGGATGGACACGAACTATAGGGGGCAGTATTCAGCTGAGGACACCTAGACACTCCTCACTCACCCACTCAATGCTTTACCTCCTGCCTGTCCCCAGTACACACACACGCTCCATACACATCTGTCAGACTTTTTTCTTTTTTTTTTTTTTTTAACTTTTTATTTGGAGATAATTGTAGATTAATGTTCTTGTAAGAAACAATACAGAGTTGGAACTTGGGGGTAAGTGGTCAAAATGAAAATAAAAGAAATAATAGAGAGGCTGGGTTCAGCCACTGATGCCTGTAATCCCAACACTTTAGGAGGCTGAGGCAGGAGGATCACTTGAGGCTAGGAGTTTGAGACCAGCCTGGGCAACATAGCAAGACCTCATCTCCACTAAATTTTTTTTTTTAATTAGCTGGGTGTAATGGCACACACCTATAGTCCCAGTTACTTGGGAGGCTGAGGTGGGAGGATCACTTGAGCCCAAAGGTTGAGGCTGCAGGGAGCTGTTTCACACCACTGCGCTCCTGCCTGGGGCAACAGAGTGAGATCCTATCTCAAAAAAGAAAAAAAGAAATAGAAAGATCCTGTGAACTCTTCACCCACTTTACCCAATTTTCCCCAATGGTAACATCTTGTATAACTGTATTACAATATCACAACCAGGAAATCAACATTGATAATCCAGTGACAATTCAGACTTCAGCAGTGTTACATGCATTTGTGTGTGTGTGTGTGAGATATCTTTCAGATTTCACCTTAATGACAGCATTGAGATAGTGTTTCAGGTTTGAGATGTGGTTGTTTTTGCATATTTGCATGTAGAGTCTGAGGAAATGTGGAGAAGTTTCATGGAAGGAGGAACAAAACATATCTTTGTTCCTCTCTTCCATATCCTTTCCTTACTCATTCAGACCTGGCTCAGGAAACCAAAACAAAACAAAAAAAAACACTCTTCAGAATCCCAATGGCATCAGCCATCTGGAGATGACAGTATGATTCTTGTTCTACATTTCAGCTTCTTCACTATTTCATCATTGATTTCCCAAATACTTTCATTCATTCATTCATTTGTGCAACAAATATACATGAAGCACCAAGTTTGTGTTAGGTGTTGGGGATACAATGATAACTGTCTTCTCTGTGCTTACAATAAAGTGAGCAACTAGGGAGAATTCATAATCAGCAAATAATACTTAGTGACATAACGGGAAAAGCCGGAGAAGGTGGGATCACATAGAAGGGAAACCTAACCCACGACAGGGTGTGGGAGAAGTCAGGAAGTCCTCCCAGAGGAACGGATGCCTAAGTTGAGATATAAATGAAGAGTGCGGCAAGGGGAGGAATCTGGGAAGAAGAACTGTTCCTGACCAAGGGACAATAGTTGAAGTGTTTCTGAGGATGAAAAATATCCCCAGAAACATCAAGAAACTGAAAAAAAAAATTAACACTCAAAGGACTTATGTAGGTAGTTGTGCACATAATAAGGAAAAGTTAAAGACATAGAAAATGATGGGTGCAATAGTTCCTGATAAGCATGGGACTCAGAGTAGGAGGCTTTGGAGATGAGGTCGACTCACCACCATTGTGATAGGTGGGAAGGAGATGAAGCCATGTGGGACACAATTATGTTCATGCATTTTGTGGCAAAAGTTGCAGAATTCTTGTCTGGTGAGCTCTACATTCTGGGTCCAGTACAATGCACAGGCATCTGCTGGAGTGAAGGGGGTGATGGCAGGGCCAAAAGTGGGAGAAAAGAGAGGAAATCAATAGCATATCTGTATACGAGAGAGTGTTGACTGAAGAAAGAACGAGCATAGGAGAGAGTTCACTGAAGAAACTTCACATGATCACATACAGCACCAATGCTAAAAGTCAGGAATTGATAGTCACAATCATCTTAAACATCCTGTGGCATCTCCAGCAGCTCTCAGCCCCCAGATGAAGATGAGAAGGTAGAAGTCAGATTCTTCCAAGGTTTGGATTTTGCCCAGAGGAAACAACAGTAGAGCAGCAAGGCAAGGGAGTTGATTGTAGCTGTAACTTAAGCTGAGTAGAAAAGGCGGTGAAGGCCGGGCGCGGTGGCTCAAGCCTGTAATCCCAGCACTTTGGGAGTCCGAGACGGGCGGATCACGAGGTCAGGAGATCGAGACCATCCTGACACGGTGAAACCCAGTCTCTACTAAAACTACAAAAACTAGCCGGGCGAGGTGGCGGGCGCCTGTAGTCCCAGCTACTCGGGAGGCTGAGGCAGGAGAATGGCGTCAACCCGGGAGGCAGAGCTTGCAGTGAGCTGAGATCCCGCCACTGCACTCCAGCCGGGGCGACAGAGTGAGACTCCTCTTCAAAAAAAAAAAGAAAGAAAGAAAAGGCGGTGAAGACGAGAAGCTGCTAGATAAAGAGATAAAAGAGCCTTAGAAGACATGCTGAGAAGAAAGAACCAGATGGAGCTGGAAGGTTAGGCTTCTGCCGTCTGAGGCTGTGGAAGGTCTGAATGTATTATTTTAGAAGTGAAGTGGCTTGATGTGAAGACAGGTCCAGGAGCTTTGGGGGCAGACAGCTTCAGGAGTATGGAGAAGTTTATTATAGTTAAGGAATCAAGAGTACGTGGCGGTAGATGAGTTATCCGCTTGGTTACTGAAGTCACACAGGTTATTGGCAGGACTTGGAGTGAGAAGAAGCCTGGAGCTTCTCCAGTAACTGAAGTGGAAAGAATGAAATGTCAAATGATGCCACAGACAGGAAGTGGTGGCAGCATCCACTGCAAGAACCCCAAGGGAGATGGGTTCTCGGTTTCTTTGAGTCCTCACTGAGGGTAGAAGACTAATGGTCTAGAAGTGGCAGTAACATGCAAGGGAGACGCTGATCCCATGTCCCAACACTGATGTGAAGGACAGATGGTAGTAAGTAGCCTCCATTCGAGAGGCTTCCATAAGGCAATGTTGTCAGGGGACAGTTTCAGATAAAGGAATGTCTAGGGCAGACAGTAGTTGTAAGAGTGTTTAGATCCTGGTTTGGGAGTTTCAGGGAAAATAATAGAAGGGTCAGGAAGGAGGATTGTGGCAGGAAATGGTGGGTACCGAATATCATGAAGCGTGAGAATGTGGGAGAGGATAAATGAAGGAATCATTATTCTTAGGTGGTAAACAAGGGTTACAGGGATGCGAGGTAGTGTAGATCAAGCCGGCCACTAGACTGCCAACAGAATTAGTCCCACCGTCCCTCCTGTAGATGGGATCAGGCTCTCCAGGATTCACATAGCCCTGCCAGATGTAATTCCAAGCCTTAAAAGAAAGGGAAACTCTTAGCTGTTGGAAGAAGTGACCTATGGTCTGGATTGACTGTGGTGGTCTCAGGGAGGTTGTGGCAATGAAGCAACTTCCACTCAGGTACCCAGGGAGTGGTGAAGGACACTGCACCCAGAAAGCCTGGGCTGGGAGTGGGTGATGGGTCCAGACTCTTTAAGGGAACAGTGATGACCAGGAAATACTGGCACACAACCTGCTCTGCTTCTCCCTCTGGGACTCCAAGCTCAGCAGTGCTACGGTTAGAGATTCTGTGTGCGGTCTGCAGGTTGTAATAAGGATCTGTAGCTGGGATTTTTCAATCTCCCTTCATACTGCCTCCCCAGAGGTCAACTGAGAGCCCAGGCAGCTTGCTGTTACAGGGAAGGCCATCAGACCTGTCAGTTTTCTGAATGAAACAGAGTCCTGGTATGTTTGAAAAATGGAAAGAAATCTGTCTTCAATTAACCAAATGGTCATTCTTCGATAATGGAAAAGATCAGGTAGCAGCAAAGACCAAAAGTGGGCACTAAAAGGTATGTGACCTTTTCTTTTCAGGTGAGACAAGGGTCTATATTCCTTTCCATTACAGATGGGGTCATTTCTATGTCTCAAACCTGAACAAAATACAGGTAACAATCTAAATTCAATCATGACAATAAAATACTTTCCATTGTCCAAGTTTGATGGTAATAAATATTTACATTTTAAAAAATAATTTGTTCTTGTTTTTAAAAAAGAGAATATGCTCAAGGTTACACAGAATCTGGAAAAAAATCACTTCATCTGAGAGAGCAACGAGTAGGAAAAAAACAGTATTCTTACATAACCCAATTCAAGAATGGTATCACCATGGAGTCTAACATGGTGTTTATTTCAAAGACAATATTCAAGTATGTCATTTAGAACACTATGTCTAATGTATGTTTAAAGATGCAAACACTGCTATCCAAGATCATTAGGACAAGTAGTGGCGCCAGCCAGGAGAAGACCCCATGTGCCATTAGTAAGGTGCTGATGGGAAGGATGCCTGACAGCGAAGGCCAGCCAAATGAAATTAAACCCACTCCCCCCAAGAAATGCCCCCTTGACAAGAAGGCGATGGTGGTTGGGGGGGTGGTGGGGAGGAGGTGATGGTAGAGGAGGTTTCCAAGGCAGGGGAGATTATGGTGGAAGACAGGCTGTGGTGAAGGAGACTATGGAGATCCATATGGAGGAGGAGGTGGTGGTGATGAAGGTAAGTGATTTTTAATGAACACTTCCAATTACACATTGAAAACCCAGGCAATCCCTTTGTTAAGGTACAAATCAAGCAACATTTAGATTTTAATCCAAGTTCAGGGTCCTGTGCCCAGTTCCCAGACACACTCAGTTGAGAAAGAAAAAGAAGTTCTACTCAAGCTCTTACACCTGATCAGAGCTGGCTCCCAAAAGCGATGGAGAGCATGCAGAAAAGGAGATCACTTCGACAGCATCCTCTTTACGCAGTGATTTCTTATTAACCCTTAATGTAAGAAGGAGACAATTCTTAGAATTTAAGAATTTGCTAAAAAACAAAATATTTTTTCCCTGAAATTAACCTTTGTGTCTTGAAGCTTCCAAGCCTTCCTGGAATTATTGTTTATTATTCCAGAGGGTTCAGTGAAGATTTTCAAATGCAACTACATACTCTGCTAACATTATATGCAGATGTCTTCCTCCTACAATGACAGGGTATATCACACAATCTTCTCTAGAAACAAAAGGGCAATATGGTAATTCTAACAACAACAAGCACCAATTCAACCAGAGTTTAGTTTCCAAATTAAGACTCACTTTACATGAGATCTACCCTCTTAACAAATATTTAAGTGTACACTATATTATTGTTGACTATAAGTATAAATGCCTATTTTTCTTATAAGAACACTGACATCTCAAAGTTGTAACTATTCATTTTCCAATCATGTAAATAACATGTGGAGGAAGGATTGCCATCAGAGACTTACACAATTTATTGAAGGGAGAATGAGAAAGTCATTTCCTAAACCAAACTCAAAGGGATTCAAGGGCCAGGGAGTCTGTAGTCTTGAGTCAAATAATTAAAATTTGTTCACTAAGGGGACTATAATATCTTATCAAAACATAACAAGAATAATTTGGGGCTAGGTGCAGTGGTTCACAACTATAATCTGAATGCTTTGGGAGGCTGAGGCAGGAGGATTGCTTGAGTCCAGGAGTTCAAGACCAGCCTGACCAACATAGCAAGATACTGTCTACAAAAAAATTTAAAAATCAGCCAGGCACGGTGGTGCATACCTGCAGTTTTAGCTACTCAGGAGGCTGAGGTGGGAGGATCACTTGAGCCCAGGAGTTTGAGGCTGAAGTGTGCTATGATCACACCATTGCACTCCAACCTGGGAAACAGAGACCCTCTGTGAGGGTTATCAGTGAGGCTTCCAGTTAACAGTAGTCTATTAGTAGTCAAGCTTTTGGGGAGTCAAAAATTATGCAAATTTTTTACTGTGTGGGGGTGGCACCCCAACCTCCCTGTTGTCCAAAAGTCAACTGTATTACAATTCATTCTGCCAACCCGAGTCTTTCTAAAATGCTAATATAATTAACCTTTTTGCAGTCATTTAATGATTCCCCTTGTGGCTTTTCAGATGTATTAGTCCATTCTTATGCCGCTAATAAAGGCATACCCGAGACCGGGTTGTTTATAAAGGAAAGAGGTTTAATGCACTCACAGTTCCACATGACTTGGGAGGCCTCACAATCATGGTGGAAGGTGAAGGAAGAGCAAAGGCAAGAGAGAGCGTATGCAGGGGAACTCCCCTTTATAAAACCATCAGATCTCGTGAAACGTATTCACTGTTATGAGAACAACATGGGAAAAACCCACTCCCATGATTCAATTACCTCCCACTGGGTCCCTCCCAAGACACGTGGGGATTATTACAATTTAAGTTGAGATTCAGGTGGAGACACAGAGCCAAACCATATCATCAGAAATCCAGTTCCTTAGGTTAGAATGCTAGGTCTTCATAATCTGAATGCTGCCAATCTCTATAGCCTTCTCTTCATTCACTTTCCCACCCTCCCTCTTGCCAGCCACCCCAGTCTCCCAGTCTTAGGCTCCAATTATTCTAAACACCTGCAGGTCTCCAAACCCACCGGCTATTTGCCACCTACGAGCCTTCCAACAAAAGTTCCCTCCACTGGGAATGCTCATCCCCCACCCACCCTTTGAGTTTTTCCAATTCAAATAACAATACCTCTGTCTGATACGGCTATGCTCCTTCAGACAACCATAGCGCCCTCTATCAGGGTACTTCCTACCTAGTATCTTCATCACTGATTATATGTATGTTTCTTCTACTAGACTTCGAGCAACTTGAAAATATCCATTTGCTATTTTAAATTCAACACCTAAAGCCACAGTGCTTAACAAAAGTTTGTTGAATAAGAGAATTAATAACCCACGGGCAAATGAGTGAATAGCTGGAAACCAGATGTCCTGGCTGTAAATGGTTTTATGAGCTTTATTCCTTAAAGTTGATGTTTTCACATTTTGGAAACTAGAGAAGTTTCCAGAGTGGTGAGAATGAAAGCAAGGTTCACACTGATGAGGAAAGGTGAGGAAAGTTAGTTAAAAATATCTATGATTAATTAAAATTTTTTTTTAATCTTTCAAAAGGCCAAGTGTGGTAGCTCAAGCCCATAATCCTAGCAGTTTGGGAGGCCGAGGTGGGAAGATCACTCGAGTCCGAGGGTTCAAGACCAGCCTGAGCAACATGATGAAACCCTGCCTCTATCCAAAAAAAAAAACAACAACTATGTTTTTATAAATGTGTTGTGAGAAGGATTTTTATAAAATGCTATTAAATTGTTTGAGTGAATAAAGCAAGCACTGCTTAACTGTCCTTGGGCCTATGTCACTGAGGAAGTGAGCACACACCAGGAAATGTTTGGCAGACTAAGAACAGAACACAATCACTGCTTCCAGGAGCAACTATCTGGTTGGGAGACAAGACATGCAGGATAACATTCAATGAGGACCTCACAGAAGAGAAACATCTTGCCTTGGTCTGAGTCAAAAGACTTCACAGAGGATGGGGGCCTTAGAACTGATTTTGAGAGGGGATCTGTGTTAGTCTGTTCTCACACTGCTAATAAAAACATACCCAAGGCTGGGTAATTTAATTTATAAAATAAAAAGTTTTAATTGACTCACAGTTCCTCATAGCTGGGGAGGCCTCAGGAAATTTACAATCATGGTGGAAGGGGAAGCAGACGCCTTCCTCATAAGGTGGCAGGAAAGAGAAGCGTAAACAGGGGAAATGCCAGACACTTATAAAACCATCAGATCTCGTGAGACTTACTCATTATCACGAGAACAGCTTGGGGGGAACCACCCCTATGATTCAATCACCGCTACCTGGTCCTGCCCTTGACATGTGGGAATTATGAGGATTACAATTCAAGGTGAGATTTGGTTGGGGACACACAGTCAAATCATATCAACATCTAAATGAGAGTGACAGTGAGTGAGAAGGAAGAAATCTACACTAAGGTGTGGGAAGTAGATTTACCACAAGTAAGGGCAAAAACTTGCCATTGTGTTCACCTGGTCGTGAGGCCCTCAACAAGATGAAGCTGACAGCAATCATAAACAGGACTATAGGGTCAGCTGCAAAGCTACAACAGGCTCAAACACACAGGGCCTTGAATGCCTGACAAAAGGCAAAGGGCAAGAATCCCCCTAGAGTGGTCAGGACATGAGGGAAATAAACAGTGTTGACTATGTAATTGGCCCCCAAGCCTGCTGAAAGATAAAGAAAACAGAAAGCAATCAAAGTATGTTTGTTACCATAGTAATACGAGCACTGAAAGGGGAAAACTGGAATGCTCCATCTTTAGGGAGACTTCACTGAATGGAAAGTCTCCGCAGCTGGTGGAAGGAGGGGGCCATGGGGTATGATCGGGGATATGATCCAGCCAGGCTACAAATCTGAATCCAGAACACAGACCAGCATGGCAGAAGGTGGGGTAGCACGACAGACGAAATAGCCAAGCAGAAGAAATCCTAAATCGCTGTGAGGAAGGTCCATCTTGAAGGAACACGTTTGTGTAAAAGAGATAATGCATTACCACAGAATCAAGAAAATTAGCCCAAGTTGGCCAGGCGCGGTGGCTCACGCCTGTAATCCCAACACTTTGGGAGGTTGAGATGGAAAGATGACCTGAGGACAGAAGTTCGAGACAAGCCTGGCAACATGGCGAAACCCCATGTCTACCAAAAATACAAAAATTATCCAGGCCTGGTGGTGCACACCTGTAATCCCAGCTACTCAGAAGGCTGAGGCAGGAGAATCACTTGAGACAGGAAGGCAGAAGTTGCAGTGAGCCAAGTTCAAGCCACTGCACTCCACCCAGCCTGGGTGACAGAGCGAGACTCCATCTCAAAAAAAAAAATAAAAAAGAAAAGAAAAAAGAAAATTAGACCAAGTTAGTAATAATGACATTTAGGCAACTATAGAAGTTGCCATGTAATAATAAAGGGGGACTTTGATGCCGTATCAGGACAAGATGTAGAGCTGAGCTTTCCTTAAACAACAATGCTGCTTCACCCGGGCAGGGCGAGCTACCAGGGCACCTGGCGAGTACAAAAGGCCTGAGAGGTGAAAAGGCAAATCCAGACACTGAGGCTAGAAACTTTAGACAGGTACCTCCAATCTAATTATGCGGAACATTTATTCCAAACTGATAACTGATAAATAAGTTCATATTTCTTTATGTTTGCTTTTTTCCATTTTTCACATACATTATTTAATTGGCACCTCAATATGACCCTGTCAAGTAGATGGGGTAGGAATTATTACCCTCATTTTAAGACCAAGGAAACTGGGTGTCGACATTAGTAAATTACTTACCCAAGATACCACGGAGAGTCGAACATGGAGCTGGGTCTTGAGTTCTCATTTCTAGTTCAGCTCTCCTACCACTGTGACAGGAGGTCTCTCTGATTTAAGGCTAACCCTATAGAAATAGAAATTAAGGAAGTGTGTGGAATAAGGAGGCATCCTGGCAAGGCTACAGCTCCAGGCCCTTGTGGGAGAAGACAAGTCAGCAAGCAGCAGATCTATGGGGAACCCTGAAAGAGGATGGCAACCTCAGTCACCAGGTATCCCTTGGGGTGACAGCAAGTGGGCAGGGTCACCAACTCATCCCAGTTTGCCCAGGTCTGTGCCTATTTTCAAATTGGAAGTCCCATAGCCTGGGAGCTTCATGCTGGTGGTCTCAAGCACACCAACAGAGTGGTTGGGAGCCCTGTGTAGGAGCAGAAGCTCTGAAATCAGAAGCAAGGCCCAGCTTTCAGACCACACTGTCACAGGACAATGCATGCAGCCTTCAGTGTGTCACTTAACTCTCTGAGTTGCAGTATGGAGATGGAGTTGGTCATTAGCACCTGCCCCTTCTTTACCTCATGCCATGATTTAGTTGGACCTTTTGAAGTTGTCTCTTTTTTTGGTCAAACAGTGTCACATATTTGTACGGTTCTACCTAAGACTTCATACTGCAATTAGGAAGACAAACGAGGTTATGTTTATGAAAATACTTATGAACAGTAAAGAGCTTATAAATATAAGTTATTATTATCATTATTACTCTAAAAGGACCCTGTATTATCAATAGCAAAGTGGACACAGGCTGGAGTGACCTTGAGCTTCACTCAGTGGGAAAGCCTTGTTTTGTAATATTTTTAAGACTTCCGGGAAAAATCACTGTTCTTTTACATTTTCTCACACAAAATTTTTTCCTGCCCAAGAGTAATGGTCATTCAGATGTCTACCAGATAGAGAGCAAACCAAGAAAACCATAGGGTTCTGACATCTGATTCACACTTACAACAAGAACACATTACTAAGATTGCATTGTAGATACATATCACAATGAGAATAAATACATACATTCATGAAAAGACTAGTGAAACCAAAAGCAAACCACAAAAAATGACCCTAGTTAGGACCCTGGGAAATATATCGGGAAATGTAATGACCCCCCCATGGAGGCCATGTGAACTTTGTGTTACTCAGAAAAATTTGTGTAAATAATTGATTGGGAAATGTCATGATATTGCTTCTGTCTCACACACATGTCAGAGAGATGCAGAAAAAAGAAGACAGAGCTCCTACCCTTCCATTCCTTATAAAAGAAAAAGGAAAAAACAAAAAGCAAAAGTCCTACAGAAAGAGCACAGCCTATCTTCTGAGCCAGGCATGAGCTCAGACAGGGAGAGCAATTTAGAGCTGTCGAAATAGACCCCTCTGGCCAAAGGCAGCTCTGTGTACCTTCTCTAACTTCACAGCACACTCACAGGCGTATAATAAGTATACAGCTTATGTATAATAAGTATACAGCTTCTAGAAAATCTGACTGCTTCAAACACACATGTTGATTTGCCAAAGTGACATAAACAAAACATACATGGAAAAATCCAGGGCCCTGAGCAAGTAGTCTTGGCAGCCACGCTGTAAGGAGGGTGCAGCTAACATACCACAGTCTCCAAGTGGAGGACAGCACGGACCAGACTCCAGGGACTCGTTTCTGCTACTTGAATTATATTTATATGACTCGATGCTGAGGTGTTAATTTGCAAATAATGCCCTTATAACATGGAAAATGTTCTCCTTATAACCCTGAAAATTGTCATCACCTTTAGGAAAAGAAATTTTTCTCAAGCTCAGGAGGAATGGCACACTATTTTGGACACATTCAGCACTCACATAGTAGCTTTGGGAGTTAGTATTGCTGCCAAAACCCCTTCAGAACATGAAAAGTGAGGTCTAGAGCCACGGCCTATTAGTCAGTGAGCGGGAACACCTACTCCTCCCTCCCACCACTTGTTTGTCAGCCTCAGTACATTGGCAAGGTCCTGGCAACTGGACCTTGGCTGTGCGCTCGCCACAGAACAGGGCAGGCAACTGCAATCACCCCATGCCCCAACCCCGCAGACACACACACACACACACACACACACACAAACCTGGAACTATGCACATTGCTGCAGTCTTCATAAGAAGCAGTAAAGAACTCCACCTTTAGAGAAAATAAATAGCATAAGTCCAAGGAGGTCTCAAATTCTGGCAGCAAATCAGTGGCAAGTTACACAGGGAAGCAAAGTGAGAACTCACCACGAATGTCAGTTCCATCTGAAACCCACTGATCTGAGGTGCAGGGCCTAAAATGTGAGACCTTCTCAGGCCTTATTGAGGTTTTCAGAGAGTCTATCCAGAAGTCCAATAATACAGTAATGATAAGGAAGAAGAGGAGCAAGAGAAAGAGCGGGAGAGTAGGTAACCTTTACTAAGCACTTACCAAGGCATTGTTTAGGAGCTTTGCATGTATTAACTCACAGTGACTCTATTCAGTGAGAGCTACTATTTTTTCCGGTTTCTATATGGAAAAAAAGTTGAGAACCAAAGGGTTAAATCATTGTCAGGGTCCATGAAACCAGGCCAGCTGGCTCCAGAGCCTGACAATGTCGTATGGTCATTTAAATCCTCCTGGAAGAGTCGCCTCTACTTGAATACCTCCGAAGCAGACAACTCTACATCCCCAGCCAGCCCTGCCATTAACGTCATCAGTGTGAATGTGCGCAACTGCACACATTCTAGCCACAGTTGCACCTCTGGGAATTTAAGATACACATGTGCATGTAGGCAGTTATTTATTGGTGCATGGGTATAGTTTGTACAGAAAATAATCCGCATTTCCATCAACAGATAACTAGTTAAATTCATTGCCATGTGGTCACACAGAGCACTAGTCTATAAAGCTGGATTCTCCCTTCCACTGCCTGCAACCCTGGAGGCACATGGCTTTGTCAGTGGATAGCACTTTGATGGGAAGAAAACTGTGCCTTTTCATCCAAATGGAAGCAGGGCACTTGTACTGCAAGCCCTGCAGCCCCATAGCCTCGCAATGAATTACCATGCAGCAGCAACAGAAAAGAAAGTGGTGCACATACACCCATGCACAGAGTTTGCTCAGACCATCTTTGGAAGGACCTGTGGGAAACTGATGACCACATTTGCCTCTGAAGATGAGACCTGGAGAAGTGGGGTGGGAGGGTGGACCATTTTACATGTATGTGTAAACCAAGCATATCTTTTAAGAAAGACTAAAATTTCAAGTTAAAAATTTCTAGCCTGGGCAACATGACAAAATCTCTTCTCTACAAAAAAATACAAAAATTAGCGAGGCATGTACCTGTAGTCCCAGCTGCTTGGGAGCCTGAGGTAACAGGACTGCTTGAGCCCAGGGGGTCAAGGCAGCAGCAAGCTGAGATCATACCACTGCACTCCAGCCTGGGCAACAGAGTGAGACCCTGTCTCAAAAAAATAAATAAATAAATAATACAAAAAATAAATTTAAGAAAAATTTTAATAAACCAGTGAAAAATAAAATATTCATTAATAATCACTTATAAGCAAAAAATTAGAAAAGGTAAAACAAAAAAACTAAGTGTCCAACAATTTGGGAAATGGAATACAAAAATTAGCTGGGTATGGTGGCATATGCCTGTAATCCCAGCTACTCAGGAGGCTGAGGCAGGAGAATCGCTTAAATCCAAGAGGCGGAATTGCAGTGAGTCAAGATTACGCTACTGCACTACAGCCTGGGAGACAGAGAGAAACTGCATCTCCAAAAAAAAAAAAAAATGGGGAAATGCATAAGAACATAAGAGGATATATCTTCCATGAAATATCATGTCATCATTAAATGATGGGGAAGCTATGTAGCAACAAGGGAAATGTTTAGATTACAATGTCAGTGAAAGAGCAAAATGCCAAATTGTATGTTCCAAGTGATTACAATCACGATAATATGAAGAAAATTGTCTTCTCTTAGCAGCTAGAATAAGTATTTCTTCTACAGGTGGGGGTAGGGCCGAGTGAGCTGAGATCGCGTCACTGCACTCCAGCCTGAGCGACAGAGTAAGACCCTGTCATGAGGAAAAAAAAAAGAGGCAATGAGACGCAAATATGTTCCAGCTCTAAAAGGCAGTTGGAAATCTTGCAGAAGACGGTGACAGCAAGGATTAATAAGGAAACCTCCACGTTTCTCAGATCCTCAGGGCGCTTAGGTTCTTTCTGCCACCATGTCCAAGCCCTCACTCCTGGGATCAGGTAGAAGTGTAAAAGCGGCATGAGCTGCAGGAGAGAGGGATGGGTGGGCAGCAGGAGGGGAGGAAGGAGTTTTGGGTTTTTTTTTCCTTCTGGGACGGAGTCTCGCTCTATCACCCAGGCTGGAGTGCAATGGCGTGATCTCAGCTCACTGCAACCTCCGCCTCCCAGGTTCTAATGATTATCTTGCCTTAGCCTCCCGAGTAGCTGGGATTACAGGCATATGCCACCACACCAGGCTAATTTTTGTATTTTTAGTAGAGACGGGGTTTCACCATGTTGGCCAGGCTGGTCTCAAACTCCTGACCTCAGGTGATCCACCCACCTCGGCCTTCCAAAGTGCTGGGATTACAGGTGTGAGCCACCACCCCTGGCCGGTTGGAAGGAGCATTTTGTAAAACACCTTACCCTACCAATGCATCTCAAACAGATAACTGATCCTGAGAGAGAAAATAAGGCTCAAGAACGGAAATAACAGGTCTTTCTCGATTATATCCGTTCTGTAGAGTATATAGCTAGACAGTCGTAAGGTTGCTTACCTCAAACAGCACATGTGATAGCTAAGCAGATAGATGACAAAGAGCATGCAGTATTTTATAAACCACAGTTCAATCCTTTCTCCTCTGCTCGTCTTCCCCACTCTTATTCCTCCTTCATCCTTTATGCCCACAGAATGTAGGACTGAGAGTGAACCACTGAGCCTCAAGCCTGATACTTGAACAGAGCACAACTTACCACACCACTTAAGCCCCCTAAGCCTCAGAATCTCCACAAATGAGATGGGAACAATAACAATATTTAGCTTTTGAGGTTATCTTGAGCATTAAATGAGATCATGGATGCAAAAGGCCCCTGGGATTTTAAAGCATTCTATAACATTATCAGGGGCGAAAAAGCTTATGCTGTTTCAGAAAATACAGAAAAATATCCCCAAGAAATATGATGGCTAAAATACACAAGTTTGGGATGCCACATAATTTTATAGCATTAGAAATTCAAATGTTAATAAACTTAAAACTAGATATTACCTCTTGTTTTTATTTTATTCCCATATGTACTTACAAATAGAATCTAGCTTAAAGAAAAATGGGCTAATTTGACTCCTCTTTTACTATAATTAAGGCCTCTTAAAAAGTAAAAAAATAAAATAAAATATCTTTGAAAGAGAGGTTGTTTCTTTAAAAAAGGGACAATGTTACTTTCTTGAAGTCACTTTTCAAAATGCAGCAACAAAGTAGGCTTCAAATTGAATTGAGTGGAAAACTCATTGATAGCTTCCTAAAAATTCCACACAGCTTAATCGGAATATTTCCCCATGTTCTTTGATTTTTCTAGGTAAAAAATATTCTTTTTTTTTTTCTTTAGACTCAGTCTGGAGTGCAATGGTGGGATCTCAGCTCACTGCAACCTCCACCTCCTGGGTTCAAGCAATTCTCCTGCTTCAGCCTCCCAAGTAGCTGGGATTGCAGGCACCCACCACCACACCTGGCTAATTTTTGTATTTTCAGTAGAGATGGGGTTTCACCATGTTGGCCAGGTTGGTCTCGAACTCCTGACCTCAGGTGATCCGCACACCTCGGCCTCCCAAAGTGCTGGGATTACAGTCGTGAGCCACTGCGCCCAGCAAAAATATTCTTTCTAAGTTTACCTTTCTTTTTCATCATATCGAATATAAGCATATTCATAATAACTGGTAAACTGATGTGCATTATATTTACTATTGTAACTATAAATAAATTGGTGTTAATCAATTGTAAGTGAGTATTCTAAATGAAACTCAATATATACACCAGGTCACAGAGCTATGAGGTCATGCTCAAAGCTCCCTTTGGTAGTGGTCCACAGTCAGAATCCCAGTCATTCTGCCCATCTCCTCTACCCAGCGCATATTTAGAGCTGTTGGACAGAAAGGGAGGCCATGGCAGGGAGCTCATGGCCTTACAATGCATCCAACTCCAGGCTGAACAGCTCCTGGTATTAGAAGGCCGTCTTGACTCTACCATCCTTTGACTTCCAGCCATGAACCTAGAGCTTCCATTTGGAGCAACACATAAAATCAATCCCCCTCCATATGAAGAGAACTACCATGTTCCCCATCAGTATCCTCTTCCAAATTAAATACATCAAATTGCATTAACTCCTCCTTATAAAACACGACATCCCGACTCCTTCACCATCCTGGTGAAACTTCTCTGAGTACAAACTTCTCTGCATCTTCCCAGATAGATATACTATTCCAAACATCCTCTAAACTATTCCATGTACAATGGAATTCACTCCTCTTATGAATGAATATTACCTATATAATTGTAACATAAATTTGCATGCATTTCATTGTTTGTTTGTTTGTTTGTTTTGAGAAAAGGTGTTTGTTTTGGAATCTTTATCTCATTCCAGGCTTATGCTGAGCTTGGTGCCTTATAGTTGGAATTATCATGATTATATAAAAAAATTTGTCTTTAAAATGTTCAGAAACTATCTTAACATTTTTACTTAAATTCAGCATTCTTACATTCCTCAAGGTCAAAGAGGAAAGAACTACATATGTCTTAATACTAAGTATTTTCAGAAATGATGCTACAAATCTCTACAAAGAGTAAGAGACTTCTGAAAAATGCTGTGTAGTCGAAGTAAAGACGATTTTTCATCTTCAAAGTATATAGTAGCTAAGTGTCTTGAAGGGGGACGTTATAAGAAAATAGGCTGGCTGGGTCCTGCACCAACTGATGATATCTCAAATAAGAAAGGTTTTAGCAAAACATGTGATAATCATAAGCTAATCTAAGTAAGAGATGCAGTTGGGGTGAGCTTTAAAAGTGTTTTATTCTCTCTCTAGGACCTAGCATGGTACCTGGAAGACAGTAAGCATTTTGGAATCAGGCCTTGTTTCGATGCCAGAGATACACCTGTGAATAAAGCAGACACAATTCCCTATCTACGCACAGCTTATGCCTGCAAACATAAGTATGTGTATGGTGATGGTAAGTGTCTGTATTAGTCCATTCTCACAGTGATATAAGGTCATACCTGAGACTGGGTAATTTATAAAGGGAAGAGGTTTAATTGGCTCATAGTTCTGCATGACTAGGGAGGCCTCAGGAAACTTACAATCATGGCAGAAGGGGAAGTAAACACTTCCTTCTTCACACGGCGGCAGGAGAGAGAAGTGAGAGCAAAGGGGAGGAAAAGCCCCTTATAAAACCACCAGATCTTGTGAGAATTCACTCACTATCACAAGAACAGCATGAGGGTAACCACCCCCATGATTCAATTACCTCCCACCAAGTCCCTCCCATGACATGTGGGGGTTATGGGAATTACAATTCAAGATGAGATTTGAGTGGGGACACAGCCAAACCATATCAGTGTCAATGAATTCATAAAAGCAAAATTCAGAAATTCATGTTTGCCCTCCTTTTCCATGAAAAAGGACAAACCAAGACTAGACACAGTGGCTCCCACCTCTAATCCCAACACTTTGGGAGGCTGAGATGGGAGGATCACTTGAGGCCAGGAATTCAAGACCAGTCTGGTCAGCAGAACGAGACCCTGTCTCTACAAAAATAAAAAATTAGCCAGACATAGTGGTGCACACCTGTAGTCCCAGCTACTCAGAAGGCTAAGGCAGGAGGATTGCTTGAGCCCAGGAGTTCAAGGCTGCAGTGAGCCATGATTGTACCACTGTACTCCAGCCTGAGTGACAGAGCAAGACTCCATCTCTAAAACAAAACAAAACAAAAAAACTATAATTATAGGCACAATTCTGAAATAGAAATGTTTCGTGGTTCATTTCCTTGAGTAATCATTGATGTTCTATGAGTTAATTGGGCAAGAGAAAATATTTCAGGCTTCAAAATAAAATAAATAAAAGAATAGACATGACATCTTGGATTTGTTTACTTTACAAAATAAGGCCAACATACTTAGTCATTTGTGCAGCTACCATAAAGGAGACTAGGTAACTAATGTATCTTTTAAAAATATACACATTTTATATTCCCTATTTAGTCATAGGGTTTTTTTTCTAAAGTCTTCATTTTATAAAGAAGGAAATTGAGGCCAAAAGACATTAAAAGACTTGGCTAATGTGACTCAGTAAATGAGGGTCATTGCAAGGGCTAGCTCTCCAGTCTCCCATACTCAGTATACTCTTTCTACTCACCCCAACTTCTCCCTGTGACTTCAGACAGAGGAAAAAGAGATGAGCAACTCTAATAAAATGCACAGATCATTCTCTGTTTTAATTTAATTTTTTTTCATAAGTTTATTGGGATAGAGGTGGTATCTGGTTACATGAGTAAGTTCTTTAGCAGTGATTTGTGAGATTTTGGTGCACCCATCTCCCAAGCAGTATACACTGCAACATATTTGTAGTCTTTTATCCCTCGCCTCCTTCTCACTCTTCCCCCCAAGTCCCCAAAGTCCATTGTATCATTCTTATGCCTTTGAGTCTTCATAGCTTAGTTCCCACATATCAGTGAGAATATATGATGCTTGGTTTTTCCAATCCTGAGTTACATCACTTGGAATAATAGTCTCCAATCTCATCCAGGTCACTGCAAATGCTGTTAATTCATTCCTTTTTATGGCTGTGTAGTATTCCATCATATATATATGATTATATATATGATTTTATATATATATATGAGATTTTATATGTATACACACACACACACACACACACACACACACACCACGGTTTCTTTATCCACTCATTGATTGATGGGCCTTTGGATTGTCCCACAATTTTGCAATTGTGAATTGTGCTGCTATAAACATCTGTGTGCAAGTATTTTTTTCGAATAATGACTTCTTTTTCTCTGGGTAGATACCCAGTAGTAGGATTGTTGTATCAAATGATAGTTCTACTTTTAGTTCTTCAAGGAATCTTCACAATGTTTTCCATAGTGGCTGTACTAGTTTACATTTCCATCAGCAGTGTGAAAGTGTTTCCTGTTCACCGCATCCATGCCACCATCTATTGTTTTTTGATTTTTTGGTTATGGTCATTCTTGCAGGAGTAGGGGGGTATCGCATTGTGGTTTTGATTTGCATTTCCCCGATCATTAGTGATGTTGAGCATTTTTTCAAATGTTTCTTGGCCATTTGTATATCTTCTTTTGAGAATTGTCTATTCATGTCCTTAGCCCACTTTTGGATGGGATTGTCTGGTTTTGTCTTACTGATTTGTTTGAGTTTGTTGTAGATTCGCATGGATCATTTTAATATGTTCTTCTAAAACTCTAGATCTGTAGATCTGAAATCAGGTTGAAAGAGACAAAAGTTGGAATTCTTACAGAACAAAGCTTGCACTAAACACTATGAATCTAGTGCTGAACACAGCATAGGGTAGATTAAATGCTCAAAGATCAGGAGAATTCAACAGAATGTTTTCACTCATTTCAAACTGATTATCATCAGTATTAACAATTTAGGCAGTCAGATTCCTGGCAGCAGGAATGTGCCATTAATGAAAGAGAAATTAACATCAGTGATGTTTTACCTTCCATCTGCTTTTTTAGTGACTAAATTTGGTCATAATATTCAGTTCAAGTAGAAAATAACAGATGGGTATAAAAGTCTCACATACATTACACCTTGAAGAATATAGGAAAACACATGTATTTTTTATGCAATACTTCAATGGCTTTTGTCAAAACTAACCTGCTTTTAACTTAAATAGTCAAAAATATTTTCATCTTTCTTCAAATGTTACTCTACCATCTGCTAAAACTAACTTTAAATCTTGGATCCAAATACCTATCCAGGCAATATCAATCACAACATACGTTGATGATTTTAAAGTCTTATGACTAATTTACTGACACTATTACCAGAAATTCTGAAAAATGAGTAAACTCTTTAAAATTAGTTGTATTAGTTCTCACACTGCTCATAAAGACACACCTGAGACTGAGTAATTAATAAAGAAAAAGAAGTTTAATGATAAAGGGGATATCACCACTGATCCCACAGAAATACAAACTACCATCAGAGAATACTATAAACACTTCTACACAAATAAACTAGAAAATCTAGAAGCAATGGATAAATTACTGGATACATACACTCTCCCAAGACTAAACTAGGAAGAAGTCGAGTCCTTAAATAGACCAATAACAAGCTCTGAAATTGAGGTAGTAATTAATAGCCTACCAACTGAAAAAAGACCATGACCACAGCCAAATTCTGCCAGAGGTGCAAAGAGAAGCTAATACCATTCCTTCTGAAACTCTTCCAAACAATTGAAAAGAAGGGACTCCTCCCTAACTCATTTTATGAGGTCAGCATCATCCTGATACTAAAACCTGGCAGACACACACACACACACACACACAAACATCAGACCAATCTCTCTGATGAACATTGATGCAAAAATCCTCAATAAAATACTGACAAACCAAATCCAGCAGCACATCAAAAAACTTACTCACCATGATCAAGTGGGCTTCATCCCTGGGATGCAAGGCTGGTTCAACATATGCAAATCAATAAATGTAATCCATTACATAAACAGAACCAAAGACAAAAACGACATGATTATCTCAATAGATGCAGAAAAGGCCTTTGATAAACTTCAACGTCCCTTCATGTTAAAAACTCTCAATAAACTAGGTATTGATGGGACATACCTCAAAATAATAAGAGCTATGTATGACAAACCCACAGCCAATATCATAGTGAATGGGCAAAAGCAGGAAGCTTTCCCTGCGAAAACCAGCACAAAACAAGGATGCCCTCTCTCACCACTCCTATTCAACGTAGTGTTGGAAGTTCTGCCCACAGCAATCAGGCAAGAGAAAGAAATAAAGTGTACTCAGATAAGAAGAGAGGAAGTCAGGCCGGGTGCAGTGGCTCATGCCTGTAATCCCAGCACTTTGGGAGGCCACGGCAGGAGGATCACGAGGTCAGCAGTTCAAGAACAGCCTGGCCAACATGGTGAAACCCTGTCTCTACCTAAAATACAAAAAAAGTAGCCAGGCATGGTGGCAAGCACGTGTAATCCCAGCTACTCAGGAGGCTGAGGCAGAGAATTGCTTGAACCCAGGAGGCGGAGGTTGCAGCGAGCTGAGATCACACCACTGTGCTCCAGCCTGGGCAACAGAGTGAGACTCTGTCTCAAAAAAAAAAAAAAAGAGGACATCAAATGGTCTCTGTTTGCAGATGACATTATTTTATATTTAGAAAACCCCATCATCTCAGCCCAAAAACTCCTTAAGCTGATAAGCAACTTCAGCAAAGTCTCAGGATACAAAATCAATGTCCAAAATTCACAAGCATTTCTTTACATCAACAATAAACAAGCAACCAGCCAAATTATGAATGAACTCCCATTCACAATTGCTACAAAGAGAATAAAATACTAAGGAATACAACTACAAGGGAAGTGAAGGACCTCTACAAGGTCCTTTCTTATTTCTGAACCACTTCTCAAGGAAATAAGAGAGGACACAAATGGAAAAAATTCTATCCTCATGGATAGGAAGAATCAATACTGTGAAAATGGCCATACTGCCCAAAGTAATTTATAGATTCAATGCTATTCCCATCAAACTATCATGGACATTCTTCACAGAATTAGAAAAAACTACTTTAGGCCAGGCGTGGTAGCTCACGCCTGTAATCCCAGCACTTTGGGAGGCCGAGGCAGGCGGATCACTTGAAGTCAGGTGTTCGAGATCAGCCTGACCAACATGGAGAAACCCAATCTCTACTAAAAATACAAAATTAACGTGGTGGCACATGCCTGAATCCCAGTTACTCAGGAGGCTGAGGCAGGAGAACCGCTTGAACCTGGGAGGTGGAGGTTGAGGTGAGCTGAGATCGCACCACTACACCACTCTAGCCTGGGCAACAAGGGTGAAACTCCATTTTAAAAAAACAAAAACAGGCCGGGCGCGGTGGCTCAACCCTGTAATCCCAGCACTTTGGGAGGCCCAGGCGGGCGGATCAGGAGGTCAGGAGATGGAGACCATCTTGGCTAACACGCTGAAACCCCGTCTCTACTAAAAATACAAAAAATTAGCCGGGCGTGGTGGCGGGCGCCTGTAGTCCCAGCTACTCGGAGGCTGAGGTGGAAGAATGGCATGAACCCGGGAGGCGGAGCTTGCAGTGAGCCGAGATCGCGCCACTGCACTCCAGCCTGGGCGACACAGCCAGACTCCGTCTCAAAAAAAAAAAAAGAAAAAAAAAACACACACACAAAACAAACAAAATAACTACTTTAAATTTCATATGGAATCAAAGAAGACCCTGTATAGCCAAGACAATCCTAAGCAAAAAGAACAAAGCTAGAGGCATCACGCTACCTGACTTCAAAGTGTACAAAGCTACAGTAACCAAAACAGCATGGTACTGGTACCAAAACAGACATAAAGACCATTGGAACAGAACAGAAGCCTCAGAAATAACACCACACATCTCCAGCCATCTGATCTTTGACAAACTTGACAAAAACAAGGTATGGGGAAAGGATCTCCTAGTCAATAAATGGTGCTGGGAAAACTGGTTAGCCATATGCAGAAAACTGACACTGGACACCTTCCTTACACCTTATACAAAAATTAACTCAAGATGGATTAAAGACTTAAATGTAAAACCCAAAACTGTAAAAACCCTAGGAGAAAACCCAGGCAATGCCATTCAGGACATAGGCATGGGCAAAGACTTCATGATGAAAACACTGAAAGCAATTGCAACAAAAGCCAAAACTGATAAATGGTTTCTAATTAAACTAAAGAGCTTCTGCAGACCAAAAGAAACTATTATCAGAGTGAACAGGCAACCTACAGAATGGGAGAAAATTTTTACAATCTACCCACCTGACAAAGGTCTAATAGCCAGAATTTACAAGGAACTTAAACAAAATTACAAGAAAAAATCAAACAACCCATGAAAACGTGGGCAAAGGATATGAACACACTTCTCAAAAGAATACATTTACACAGCTAACAAACATATGAAAGAAAGCTCAACATCACTGATCATTAGAGAAATGCAAATCAAAACCACAATGAAATAACATCTCATACCAGTCAGCATGGTGATTATTAAAACGTCAAGAAACAGATGCTGGCGAGGCTGTGGAGAAAAAGGAACGCTTTTACACTGTTGGTGGGAATGTAAATTAGTTCAACCATTGTGAAAGACAGTACAATGATTCTTCATGGATCTAGAACCAGAAATACCATTTGACTCAGCAATCTCATTACTGAGTATATACCCAAAGGAATATAAATCATTCTACTATAAAAACACATGCACACGTATGTTTATTGCAGCACTATTTACAACAGCAAAGTCACGGAACCAACCCAAATGCCCATCAATGATAGACTGGATAAAGAAAATGTGGTCCATATATATCATGGAATACTATGCAGTCATAAAAAGGAATAAGATCATGTCCTTTGCAGGAGCTTGGAAGAAACTGGAAGTCATCATCCTCAGCCAACTAACACAGGAACAGAAATCCAAACACTGCATATTCTCACTCACAAGTGAGAATTGAACAATGAGAGCACATGGACACAGGGAGGGGAACAACACACAGCAGGGCCTGTTGGGGGACGGGGAAAAAGAAGAGGGAACTTAAAGGATGAGTCAATAGGTGCAGCAAACCACCATGGCACACACATACCTATGTGACAAACCTGCACTTTCTGCACATGTATCCCAGAACTTAAAGTAAAATAAAACAGATAAATAAGTAAATAAATTTAAAATAAGTAAAATAAAATTTAAAATCTAAAAATAAAATTAGATTACATTTTTAAAAAGAAGAAGTTTCATGAACTCACAGTTCCACATGGCTTCAGAGGCCTCACAATCATGGTGGAAGCCAAAGGAGGAACAAAGGCATGTCTTACATGGTGGCAGGCAAGAGAGCATGTGCAGGGAAACTGCCCTTTATAAAACCATTGGATCTCATGAGACTTATTCATTATTACAAGAACAGCAAGGGAAAAACCCACCCCCATGACTCAATTACCTTTCACCAGGTCCCTCCCATGACACATGGGGATCTAACAGACACCACTAGCACCTCATCCCACTTCAAATGTGATCTCCCATGCTTGAGAAGCAGTACTCACCTTCTGGTCTGCAAAGCGCCATCCTGGCATAATTTGCCTTGGCATTTGTCTTTTAAACGAGTATTTTAAACGAATATAACATCTTTGGAAGCCCTTATTTGCATGTATTAGTTATGATATACCTAATACAAACTCCACCACTCTAATTTACAATCTTTACCAGTTATAAAAGCAGAAACTATAATCTTGTCTTTCAAAATAAGCCTTGGGCTGTTTTGTAGCAGTGAAATCGGTAGTTGTACTTAACCTAAAGAACCTGTGAGAATCCCACTGCAATGTTGAAGTTTAACAATTATGCAATACTATCACTGGCTTTCATCACTGAATTTCACAAAATACGTATTTGCTGGGAAAACAGTTGAATTGGCCTGATGACATGAAAAATCTCAGGCCTGTCAAGGATACAGCTGTATTATAATTCCTTAGTGTCCTTTAATGTAAGCTGCTTTTGCAATTAATACTGAATGTAACCTTGCTTTTTCCATAATTTCTGTAATTTCATTTGAACGTGGTAACAGGTTAGCAGGGGCCATCAGCCTTGGCTCTGCCAGTGTTATACTGTCCTCTTGTGGTAAATATAGAGAACTGCAGCCTGACGGCTTTTTCCTCTTTGATTTTCCTGTTCCATTATTTTTCCATGCCATACATATCCTTATAAACTGCCTTAAATTCTTTCTGGATTACAGCAAAATCTAAATAAATAGATAAATAAACATAGAAGATGGGAACTGTTGACTAGGAGCTTAAAACATGGGTCGGAAAACCCATCTGCCTGGGTTCAAATCCCAGCTCTTAAAGCCCAGCACAGTGGCATGCACTTGTAGTCCCAGATTCTTGGAAGGTTGAGGCAGGACAATCAATGGCTCAGGTTCAGGAGAAAAATAAAAAATGAAAATTCCAGCTCTGCCACTTAATCAGCTGTGAGAACCTGGGTTATCTACTGGGGTGGAGATTGTCTCTCTATGCCTAGCTCCTCATCTGTAAAATGAGGATAACAATAGCCTAAATTGCATAGTGTTGATATACTTCCTTGGCAAGCACTAGGAACAGAACTGGCACATGGTAGGTGCCATTCAATGTGCGAGCTTTATGGCTGGGCCAGGTGGCTAACACCTGTAATCCCAGCACTTTGGGAGGCCGAGGTGGGCGGATCACTTGCGGTCAGAGGTTCAAGACCAGCTGGGGCAACACGGTGGAACCATCTCTACTAAAAATACAAAAATTAGACGGATGTGGTGGCCCACACCTGTAATCCCAGCTACTCTGGAGGCTGAGGCGGGATAATCGCTTGAACCCAGGAGGCGGAGGTTACAGTGAGCCGAGATCGTGCCACTGCACTCCAGCATGGGCAACAGAGCAAGACTCCTTCTCAAAAACAAACAAACAAAAAACCAAAGTGAGAGCCTTATCACCTAAAAGGTCAATTACAGCTTATTCTTAAATACAGTGGAACAGAAGTTCTCTGGGACCCACAGACCACTTCCCCACTGTGTCCAAATTTGACACAGAGTGCAGAAACTGAAATTGCAACCCAGCTGAGCTGTGATTGTGTTTTTTTTCACTGGAGGAAGTAAATCGTAGAACGTTAGTGTTGTACATTGGACCTTGGAGCACGTTCCATTTGGCCTCCTCATTTTACAGTTGAGGAGTTTGAGGCCAGAGAAGTGATAGCTCAGTTCTCCCGATACATTTCCATGCTGTGATCACTGCTTCATGCTCTGAGCCCTTGTCAACACAGGAATTTCCATGAAGAGGAAAGGACAAAGCTGTGACCAACCAGCCATAGGTTTCCCAGCCCCAGTTTTCCCCATGCAGCTACAGAAGTCACCCTGGAATAACCCATGAGCAAGGCCACAGGCACAGACACTTCGGGAGCTGACAGGAATAGATCTTTAGAGACAGGAAGGCTTTCCTACCCAACCCCACCACCAATTTTTACAAGCAAACATTTCCCACAAGATAAATATAAGAACTAGTCTGGTCAAAGGATAACAAGGCAGTAGGTACTGGAAATTCTGGACAATTTGTACTACTCAAACTAACTGCAATGCAAGGCAGGCTTTGGAACTTAAGGCAAGCTATTATGTCCGGCTCTGCAACAATTTCAGAATCCATGTCCTCTGTAGTGGACGGACTGTGATGCACCACCATGCCCTGTCCTCAACAGAGGTTGTCCTCTGACAACCCGCTCTGAAAACTGCCCTCAGCTCAAGAAGGTTGCTTTGTTCAAGGTCAAGCCCCCCAGTGCTTAGTCAATGAGAAAGTGTAGAGACTCAGCACTCCCAGAGCGATGGGCGACAACTCTAGAGCCCCCGGGGTTCTGCTGAGGCCCTGCTGAGATTGCACCACAGCCCAGCTGTCCCTCACTTGAGTATTATCCTGAGGACACGTCCAGAGAGATGTCCCGCACGTTCATTTCTACTCAGAGCCTGCTTGCCAGAGAAACCAAATCAGCAGCCCTTTTCTGATATAAAATTTCACTCTTCTTGACCTGTTGGGATTTTGTGGGGTTTTTTTGTTTTGTTTTTTGTTTTTGTTTTCATTTTGAGGGGAAGAGGATCAATTTAAAATAAATCCATCGTATACTTAGCCTCTCCAACCTGAGAAGAGAGTGTGCTTTCTATCTGGCAAAACCTGTTTAAAATGCTCTTTCCCGGTTGCTGCCATCTAAATTATCCTCTGTGTGAATGGCTGTTTCTCCCCAAACCTAATTCCAATGATGGAATGCTTCTGTTCCGCCAAAATCCACACACTGAAATCCTAACTCCCACGGTGATCGTATTTAGGAGGTGAGGCCTTCGGGAGGTGATTAGGTCAAGAGGGCGGAGTCGTCGTGATTGCATTAGTGCCCTTGTGAAAAACCCCAGAGAGCTCTCTCACCCCTTCAGCCATGTGAAGACACAGCAAGAAGACGGCTGGGCCTTCTGTGAACCAGGAAGCGGGCCCACCCCAGACACCAAATCTGCCAGCACCTTGATCTTGGGCTTCCCAGCCTCCAGAACTGTGAGAAATAAATTTCCATTGTTTATAAGCCCCTCTGTTTATGGTATTTTGTTATAGGAATCTTAACGGACTGTTCGAAATTTTTATTTAGATTTCATAATTAAAACACAAATACATATTCATTGTAAAAGTGTGACCTTTTGATCCCCCCTCCCCAGGGGGCTCCTGCCACTGTTTCCAATCTGGGTCCTCTTTAGATTTTGATACACACTCCTGGGTAGTCACGTCTCCCCTCCCTGCCTTGAAAACCACTATCATGTGCATATCAACCAGACAAGATTTTGAACTTTACCTTCTTTCAGTCTATATTATAAAACCCTTTTTAAAAATGTCTCCAAATATCAAATACTATTAGAATGGTTGGTGAAATGTCCTTGCTTAAACACCTCAGTTTGAGAGCACCAACACACACCCAGTCTGGAGGACAATGCAAGCTACTCAAAGGCATTTGAGGAAGTGGGAGAAGGGACTCTTCCAGGGCAAGAGAGAGAAGTCAGGAAAAGAAGCTATTAACATAACTTGCAAGAGAAAGCATCAGCATTTACAGTAATTTCATCAAATTTAAAAGTAATCAAGTCTGGATTTTATAACATTTAGGCATCAGGTCATTTATATATAGGCTCATGAGGAAAGCCTAAACTGAATCCCCAATCCTCAAGAATTCTAAAGTGAACACAACAGTTACCGGGAGCCCAAAATAAGGCCACTGAGGCTTCCTAGGATTTTAGAGCATATGGTCATGTCCCCCAGGATACCAGGAGTTATACTTCGAAACACAGGGGAGCACAAAGTCAACTCAATTCTAATGCATCACTGGTGTTGAAATGTGCTTTGGGAAGGCAGGACATCTATTCTAACGTAGAACAAAAAAGCCCACCAAAAAACCAACTTGGGGTTTGTCAAGAAATAATATACTTCACTTGGCAGAGGATAGTATCTTCCTGCTGGTTGTTGAGGGATTGTTGATTACACATTTTTGAACAAGGAAACTAGAAAACTGAAAATGCAAGCCCACCTACTTGGAAAATAAAGTTATTTCAAGAGAAAAAAAACTCTTATTACAAGGATAATGAGAAAAGTCAGGGTGGGGAAAATGTTTAAGAGAGTCAGGAACAACAGCAAGAACAAAAACTGTCGGTAGCTAGATAAGAAATATCAGAAACAATCACAGGCTGGGTGCAGTGGCTCATGCCAGTAATCCCAGCACTTTGGGAGGCTGAGGTGGGTGGATCACTTAAACCCAGGAATTTGCAACTAGCCTGGGCAACATGGTGAAACACCGTCTCTACAAAAAATACAAAACTTAGCCAGGCATGATGGTATGTGCCTGTAGTCCAGCTACTTGGGAGGTTGAGGTGCAAGGATCACTTAAGCCCAGGAATTGGAGGCTGCAGTGAGTCATGACTGCACCACTGCACTCCAGCCTGGGCAACAGAGCAAGACCCTGTCTCCAAAACAAAACAAAACAAAACAATCACAGAAGGAATAACGAACAGGCAGGAATTGAAACTATACTACGACAGGTGCAGGGACTCAAGCTTATAATCCCAGCACTTTGAGAGGCCAAGGCAGGAGGATCACTTGGGGCCAGGAGTTCGAGACCAGCCTAGCCAACATGAGACCCTGTCTCTATAAATTAGCCAGGATGGTAGTACACAACTATATTCCAGCTACTTCGGAGGCTGAGGGAAAAATATCACTTGAACCCAGGAATTTGAGCTTGCAGTGAGCCATGACTGCACCACTCACTCCAGCCTGAGCAACAGAGTGAGACCTTATCTCTTAAAAAAAAAGAAAAACTACACTATTATACTTGTAGTATCATTACAAATGCTTTTGGCTGCAAGTAACAGAAAACCCACAGGGCATTATTTTTCTAATATATCTTTCTGACAAGAAGTCTGCAAACAGGACTTGTTGATGTTGGTTCAACAGTTCAGCAATGTCATCTCTGTGATTCTAACCCTTTTCTTCATGGTCATAACTGCCACAGAGCCACTCCTACCTGGAATATGGCCAGGAGAAAGGGTTGAGAATGGAGGTGGGGCCAGGCAAGCAACTCTCTGCCACAACAAGAAAACTTTAGGAAACCTGGGCTTTGTTGAAAGTGAAGAGCTTGGCAAAATGGGTGTGGCTGAGTCCATCGCAATGGTGACCTGAGCTCCCTGGCTGCTGCACACAGTCTGAAGGGTCCAGGGAAACATGTAAATTTCCGTATCACATCAGTATGTGGGTGAAGAGGGACAAAAGATCTGTTGCAAACTTTTGTTTCATTTCTATTATCCAAGAAACTACCTATGAAATTCCTCACAAAAAACAAACAAACAAAAAGGTCAGACTACGTGGTGAGAAAACATGAATTTGAATTGCTACAAAACACAAGCAAGTTCAAAAGGAATGTTTATTTTAAGCTCTATGTACAGAAGAACAGAGTGTAAATGTAGAAAGGAACAAAGGAAACAAAAATGACAGGCATAGATATTTACATAGCAAGTGTAGGCAAAATGTGTCAAGAAAAGTCTTTAAATACATCTACTTTTAGCCTTTAACAGTCCAAATCAGTTTCTAAGAATAATTTATCATCCAGGAAGAAGTTTTAGAAGTGTAACGCTCAACCTTAAGTTGAGTTTAAATCCTTGAGTTTAGAAGGCTTGTATTGCTGATACCTTGGTCAACAGCTTTTGTGTTGACCATTTCTTCTTTAGTTCGCTGCCCTTCTGACTGTGAAATGTGATGTCCAAACTGAAATAAAGCAAATATTTAACATACAAATTATTCTAATGTTAAAAAAAAAAAAAAAAAAAAGAATGGCAAGACAAAGGCCAGATGACCCTCTGAGGTTTAACACACAATATTTACTTACTGTATGTATTACTATAATACATCGTTATTTGGCTGTGTATCAGGTACTACACTCACAGCCAAGGACAAACGTGAACGAGACACTCTCAGCGGCACAGACTGAGCTCTTAGGCAACTAAAATTGGAGTCCCTATGTGCCCAGCCTGAAATTAAGTGCTAAAAATTACGTTAAAAAAAAAAAAGATGATTCTCTAAAAAACTTGTAGTTGGTTGGAAAGTGCGAAGAGACACTGAACAGCAAGCAGTAAATGACAAGCTAGTAACACTTCGCTTATCCACTATCACTGGGAAACGGTGTGTCCCGCCTACGGGAACTTCTCAGATAACTGCCAGGTTTGCAAATATCCTGAAATTTTAAGAAACCAAGTTCTAGTCTCTGCTCTGCCCCTTATATAGGGGATTATAGGCACTACAGGGCTTGTTTTCCTCATATTATTCGGGGGAAGGCGGTTACCGCTATAAAGATCTAGTGAGATGAATAAAAAAGGTATTTTGCAAGTTACAAATTGCTCTACAAATGATAAAATTAAACATTTATTTTAGACACATTTGCATTTTTATGGTAAGAGTTCTAAAGCAAACTTCTTGTCTTCCTTTTTTTTTTTTGAGATGGAGTCTCGTTGTGTCACCCAGGCTGGCAGGCAGTGGCGTGATCTCGGCTCACTACAAGCTCCACCTCCTGGGTTCACGCCATTCTCCTGCCTCAGCCTCCCAAGTAGCTGGGACTACAGGCACCGGCTAATTTAGCCGGCTAATTAGCCCGGCTAATTTCTTTTGTATTTTTAGTAGAGATGGGGTTTCACTGTGTTAGCCAGGATGGTCTCGACCTCCTGACCTCGTGATCCACCCGCCTCGGCCTCCCAAAGTGCTGGGATTACAGGCTTGAGCCACCGCGCCCAGCCTTGTCTTCTTAAATAGTTAAAAGAACATAATTTTCTAAGTCAACATGCTAAACATCAGATATTAAAGTACACACACACACACACACACACACACACACACACACAATGGTGAGCTAAGAAGTTGCTAGCACTGGAGTGGGAATGTGTGTGTGTGACAAGTCCCTCCACTCTGTTACATTTTTTTATATTTTTTTTGAGATGGAGTCTCGCCCTGTCACCAGGCTGGAGTGCAGTGGCACAATCTTGGCCCACTGCAACCTCCGCCTCCCAGGTTCAAGCAATCCTCCTGCCTCAGCCTCCTGAGTAGCTGGAATTACAGGCGCACACCACCACGCCTGGCTAATTTTTGTATTTTTAGTAGAGACGAGGTTTCACCATGTTGGTCAGACTGGTCTCGAACTCCTGACCTAGTGATCTGCCCACCTCAGCCTCCCAAAGTGCTGGGATGACCACGCCCGGCCCTGTTACACTCTTTCAGGACTCAATGCATCTGAGCTTTCCAGTCTCTTCCTCTGCTGACATCTGTCCTTCCTCAGTGCTATCTAGCTGACTTTAGATGCTGTTCCTCTTCCACACTCCTGTCCAGGGCTTATTCTTATGTGTTAATACTACCTCAACTAAATTAAGACATGTGAAAACCACCCCAAAATTAGAATTACTTCTAAATTTAAGAAAAGAGACTTCAAGTAAATAGCGGTCTTAAGGCTCAAATGCTTAAAATCCAGTGTTTGTCATCCTAGGCATCCAGTAAGTGCTGTCACTAAAGATAACTATAATCCCATTTGCTTTTTTACATGCAGAGTTAACATTATATTCAACAAAATATCCAAAGTCTGTATATTTGACAGAGAAAAATCTTGGCGTATTCACATTCCATATGGTTAGGGGGAATCTATTGCACCATTCTTCCCCGGCCCTCTCAAACTGTCAGACACCCCCAGTTCATACTGCAGATGGCAACATCAAATTGGCACCTAAGATAAGTCATTATAAACATATGCACAAATATTTTTTAAATTAAGTATTTTATTTCAAAAGACCTCATAATAGGCTAAAAGTGAAAATGAGCATATAAAATTAACAACAAAAAAACCCCAGAAACATTAGCAGCATCAATAAACAATTATATAGCCCATTCTGCACAATTACTTCAAGAGAACTTGAACACAAAGCTGTAACAGAAACAATACATCTGAGAAAAACTGAAAAATTAATATTCCATTAGTGTAGCTTACCCTTGAAGTTTCTGGACTAGAAAATGGGGAAGAGTCCCAAGATCTATTCTCTTTCTCAAAAGAATCATCCTCTTGAAATGCAAATTTCTGCTTAAGTGCATGAGATATTAAAGAAACTGGATCCCAATGTGAATTCTGTCTTTCCCTCTTATGAATGGGTCTACCGCCAGGTGACCTATTTTTTAAAAAAAATTGAATTTATTAAAACTTGGATGTAATTTTAGCTCCTTGTTGACGAACATAGCAGGAATACAAGCATAATATCTTACAATTTAATTAGTCTTCAAGAGACTGAAAATAATCTAACCTTCAAGAAATTTTTGCAATGAAATAAGGAAAGCACAATGAATGAAGAATCAGAAAAACCAAGAACCGATCTGACTTGAGACTCTGCCATAACCCTGTTAGGACCTGAGATTTGTCAGATGTCACTATACTGAAGATCTTTATTATTGTAATTTTCTAATTTCCTAATGGGTAGGAAAATTCAAATAGGAACTTTTAAAAGGATTAGAGTTCACGCAAAAAAAAAAAAAAAAAAAAAAATTAGGCAAATTGTTCATCTGTTTGGGTATTCATTCATTCAATCTTCATTGAATGCCCACTACTACATCCAGCTCCATTTTATGCTTTGGGAGTATTCTGCTTCCTATTCTTACAGCAAGATTATCATCAATATACTAGTGAGTAAGATCATTTGGATGGTAATAAGTGTTGTGAATAAAACAAAACAGAGGCTGGGCACGGTAGCTCATGTCTGTAATCCCAGCACTTTAGGAGGCCAAGGTGGGAGGACTGCTTGAGCTCAGGAGTTCGAGAGCAGCCTGAGTAACATAGCGAGACCCTGTCTCTACAAAAAAATTAAAAATTAGCCAGGCAACTACTTGGGAGGTTAAGGCAGGAGGATCACTTGAGCCAAGGAGATCAAGCCTGCTGTGAGTCGTGGCACCACTACACTCCAGCCTGGGTGACAGAGCAAGACCCTGTCTCAAAAAAAAAAAAAAAAAAAACTAAATTAAAAAATAAAAAATAGGGAGATGTAGTAGTGACTAGGGACAGAAGCACTTTAGATGAGACATGATCAGAAAAAAAGCCACTTTAAGGAAGCAACATCCTCTTTAAGAAAATGACAAGGGGTCAGTTTTAGTGTAAACATCTGGGGGTGCATCAGGAAGGAGCTTGGCAGGTGTGAGAAATGGAAAAAGGAAACCAACTGCAGCTGGAGCTCAGTGGACAAACACGGGACGTAGGAGAGGAGTTCAGCGAGAAGTGAGGGCTGGCTCCTAGAGGGACCTACGGACACAGCAAGGGCTCTGGAACTGATTCAAAGCACAATGGAAACCCACAGAAGAGTCTGAAGCAGAAGAATGGCCTGATCTGACTTCTGGTCACTATCTGCAGAATACATAAGGAGGCAAGAATGAAAACAGACCACTGAGGAGGCTGCTGTGGAAGTTCAAGCTAGATAAGAATGGGCTTGGCCTGGGCAGGTGGCAGTGGAGGTCAAGAGGGTCCACAGAATTGAGCTATGTGCTGATGGGAAGTGTGGGAGATAGAACGGAAAATAAAGATGAATGATGATTCCTAGATATTTGTTTTTGTTTTTTTGAGACGGAGTCTCGCTTTGTTACCAAGGTTGGAGTGCAATGGCTCACTGCAACCTCCGCCTCCTGGGTTCAAGCAATTCCCCTGCCTCAGCCTCCTAGTAGCTGGGATTACAGGCGTGTGCCACTATGCCCGGGTAATTTTTGTATTTTTAGTAGACACAGGGTTTCACCATGTTGGCCAGGCTGGTCTTGAACTCCTGACCTCAAGTGATCTGCCCACCTCGGCCTCCCAAAGTGCTGGGATTACTGGTGTGAGCCACCACACCTGGCCTGATTCCTAGATCTTAAGTAATAACCTGGTGATCGTGTTGCCATTTGCTAAGATGCAAAAGACATGGGAAAGAACAGGTTTTCAAGGTGGCGGAAAAGAACAGGTAGGAAGGAAAAGTCCTATTTTGGACCTGTGAAACGAGATACCTGTGAGACAGGCAAATAAAGATGTCAAGTAGGAATTTGGGTGTATGTACCGGGGCTCAGAGGAGAGATCAGGGCTAGAAAAATAAACATTTGAGTCATAAGCATACAGCTGGTATTTAGAGCCACAGGACTAGGTGAGCTCACCAAAGGAAACAGCATGGACAGAGAAGAGAGGGGGTTGAGGTCTGAACCAGGTACTTCAACATTTAAAGACCAGGCCCAGGGGGAAGAGTTAAAGGAATAAGAAGGAATAGCCGATGAGGTCAGAGGAAACCTGGGTGTATGCTTTCCCAGAAACCAAGTAAAGAAAGTGCTCCAGGCCAGGCGCAGTGGCTCACACCTGTAATCCCAGCACTTTGGGAGGCCGAGGCAGGCAGATCACGGGGTCAAGAGATGAGACCACCCTGGCCAATATGGTGAAATCCCGTCTCTACTAAAAATACAAAAATTAGCCGGGCATGGTGGCACACACCTGTAGTCCCAGCTACTCCGGAGGCTCAAGCAGAAGAATCACTTGAATCCAGGAGGCAGAGGTTGCAGTGAGCCGAGATCATGCCACTGCACTCCAGCCTGGCAACAGAGCGAGACTCCGTCTCAAAAAAAAAAAAAAAAAAAAAAAGGAAGTGTCCAGGGAGGAGATGGGGACCACCATGGGCTGTATCAAATGCTGCCAAGAAGTCAAGTAAGACAAGCAATGCAAAGAGACCACTGGATTTAGCCACATGGAGAGTCATTGGTGAAGCAGTTTCCAATGGAGTCACTGTGGGTAGAAGGCAGCATTGATAGACACAAATTATAGACGACTTCAAGAATTCCTATCAGAAAGGGGAGCAGAACAACAGAACAACGGCTGAGAGTACATGTGTTCTGAAGATGGGAACTACTCAGGTATGAGGAGAAGGATGAGGTAAAGAAGGAAGATTCAGTGATGCAGAAGCGCTCATTTTAAGTGAAATCCTTGTGAAGAGGAAAGAGAAGGGAAACCAGTAACCAAAGGAAGAGCCTGGCCATGAATGATGACACTTCGCTCACAACAGCAAGATGGAAGGCAGAGAATCTGCATGGGGAATCTGTAGGTGTAAAGAGGTGAGAGAGCTCATCTGATTGCTCAGCAATGTACAAAACAAAGTTAGCTGTACAGGGAATTCAGGAGAGAGCAGGCGGACAGGAGGTAGAGTCTACTGGCCTTTTAGTTGTTTTTCCAGTGATGGTAACAGTCACAGAGTTGCTGTTTGATACTAAGCCTGATGACATAAGTACAAGATCTAGTTGGGGCCAAGCATGCACCTACGACCATAGGATTTTTCTCAACAAGCTAACTCAGGCTCTTCCTTTGGTTACTGGTTTCCCTTCTCTTTCCTCTTCACAAGGATTTCACTTAAAATGAGCCCTTCTGCATCATTGCAAGCATCAAACTCACAACCTCATTAAAAACAGAACTGACTTATCTGTCCTAGGACTATTACTATACAGAAAATACATCTATTTTCTCACCAAAAACCTCTCTGAGGGATTTCCAGGTAAACATGACAAATCCCTTGTGAAATCCTACTAAAATGACAGTAAAGAAATGAAAAAGGTCTATATATCCACAAGGACAAAGAGGGACAGGAGATAAGAATTGCAACCAGATGCTGGAAGCTGGAAAGCTGATGAAAGTGAGAGCGTGGGGCATGAGTGAAAAGTCTGTGCTGAACAGACACTTCTCTCTTGCTCGTCTTTCCCTACTCAGCTCTCCAGTGACCTGGCTTGCACCCACTGTGTAATCCCCACCCCTCCGACCATGAGGGCGACTGAAGAACTTTCTAAGGAAAATCCTGTAGCCCAAAAGAAAAGACATACAGCTCTGGGATGTGGCCAAGAAAATGGTCCTCTCCCTAATCACTAAATTGTGAAGCCCCCAAGTTGATAAGCCCACCTCACACAAAGAACATGCAATCAGCTTTTCCTTGCCTCATTTTTAAATAAGAATCACCAGATGCTTACACAAGGCTACAAAACTAAAGATAGAGATCAAAGCTAAAAGGAAAAAAGAAACTCACAAAAAATAGAGTAATTCAAGACAGAAAAACTTAAAACAAATCTATACTTTTAATACTGTCAGTGGGATAAGACCAATAAAACCAAAAAGATTTTAAAAAGAAGCACGTGAAGAAAAAGAAACAGCTGTTAAAAATTAAAAATGTGGGCCAGGCACAGTGGCTCACCCCTGTAATCCCAGCACTTTGGGAGGCTGAGGCCAGTGGATCGTAAGGTCAGGAGTTCATGACCAGCCTGGCCAACATGGTGAAACCCTGTCTCTACTAAAACTACAAAAAGTAACTGCGCATGGTGGCACGTGCCTGTAATCCCAGCTACTTGGGAGGCTGAGGCAAGAGAATTGCTTGAACTAAGACCCGGGAGGCAGAAGTTGCAGTGAGCCAAGATCATGCCACTGCACTCCAGCCTGGGTGACAGAGCCAGACTCCATCTCAAAAAAAAGAATAAAAGAACATTTTTGGACATGCAAAGTATTAAACTAATCTACCTTTTATGTTTCTCCGGAAGCCACAGGAAGATACGACATTTAGGAAATCAGTGATGCAGCATAGAAAAAAGGGGGGCAAGAATGCTCAAGAGGTAAGCGAAGGAAATCCTTCGGGCACAGAGGGATCCTCGAGGAGAACCACCAAGAACTAAATGGAGGTTCATCCAAAAATTAGAAATAGAACTACCCTATGATCCAGCAATCCCACTTCTGGGTACTTATCCAAAAGATGTGAAATCAGTATCTCAAAGACATATCTGCACACCCACATTCATTGCAGCGCTATTCACAATAGACAAGACATGGAAGCAAACTAAATGTCTACCAACAGATGAATGGATTAAGAAACAGGATATATACATATAATAGAATATACAGTATGCTAAGTGAAATAAGTCAGTCACAAAAAGATAAATGCTGCATGATTCACTTATATGAAGTATCTAAAGTAATCAAACTAAGTCGGGCACAGTGGCTCTCGCCTGTAATCCCAGTACTCTGAGAGAACGAGGCAGGAGGATTGCTTGAGCCCAGAGAGTTCAAGACCAGCCCGGGCAACACAGTGAAATCCTGTCTCTATTTTTTTTAATAAGATAAAATAAAAAATAAAGCAATCAAACTATAGAGGTAGAAAGAAGAATGGCAGTTGCCAGGGGATGAGGGGAGAGGGAAACAATTACTGTTCAATGAGTATAAAATTTCAGTTATGCAAGATGAAAAAGCTCTAGAGACCTGTTGTACAACATTATGCTTATGGTTAATGATACCGTATTACACACATAAAAATCTGTTAACAGAATAGAGCTCATTATGTTTTCTCACCACACACACGCACACAAATACAACTCAGAGAGGCAATTATTAACTCTAAAAAAATTATTCAACAAACAAAATATAGTCAAAATATATGAAATGGTGCCAGGCACAGTGGCTCACACCTGTAATCCCAGCACTTTGGGAGGCCAACATGGGCAGAGTGCTTGAGCTCAGGAGTTCGAGACCAGCCTGGGCAACATGGCGAAACCTCATCTCTACAAAAAATACAAAAATTAGCCAGGCATGGTGGCACACGCCTATAGTCCCAACTACTAAGAAAGCTGAGGTGGGAGGATCACTTGAGCCCAGAAGGTCGAGGCTGCAGTGAGCCATAATTTCAACACTGCCCTCCAGCCTGGGTTACAATATGAGAAATGGCTTACTGTGGATGTTTACTGTTATAATAGGGATATTAATTTTGAATACTCATTTAACTAAAGATTGTGGTTTCACTATTTCAGGAAGACGTAGCAAGATGTGTGTGTGTAGAATATCTAAGAAAATATATTCCTAATATCCTACAATTGGAAGTCAATATAATTAAAATATCAAGAACTAGCAAATAAGTATGTTGTTTCAAAAATATGGTGATAAGAGACAGTAGAAGAAGTAGTCAAAAATAATTGAATGTCATTATCTCTGGGATAGGTATTCAGGGGTAAAGAATAAGAAAAAAGACATATGTTAATTTTCATAAACATAATAATTTTTCTAAACATACAATTGACAAAATTTCAGTTCACTTTTCAAATTACAACAACATACCGCTCAATTGCACGAAGCTTAACCTTATTCATATCCTTTAGAACGTCCAACATGTTTGGAATATCTTTATTTCTCTGGCTTTTTGAATGATGACTATAACTGGTCTTATTAGCAGCCAGGTTCTGTTTGTTCATTTCAGTAGCTGGATTATCTGAGTCACAAATATTACTAGATCTTGGTTGTACGGGAGGAAAACACAGTGGCTGGAGAGATGGAAACTGAGGAGGAAGTGGTGGTGGAGGAGGAGGAGAAGAAAGCACTGAACTTGGAAACTGATCCGGCTCCACATTCAGATGGGCAGCCCGCGATGATGACAACTGGCCCAAACTAACGGGCTTGTCATTCAAGCCAAAGGAACCTACAAACAAAGTGGTTGATTACAAAATCATGCACAATTATCTCTAACGTAATATATTTTAATAACACTAATTAGAACCAAAACAGGAGCAATTTCTGTAATGCTACTAAAAGTAGCGATATAGTAGCAAGGAAAGAGAATCAATTCCATCTGCTTAGTAATTTAAGAGTCAGGTCAAATTGTGAATTCATTTTTTTGTTGTTGTTGTCATTAGTTATCATTAGTTTATTATAAAAGAGAAATATGGAAATTATTTACATGATGAAAGATTTCAGAACTTCAGCGGAATGGGCAGCTTCATGTTGATGCCATTTCAATAGTGACTTATTTCAGTCTACGTACTTTCCAAGAATGTCACCATCTCTAAATAGGAAATAATCCTTGTCATCTAGAACTACTTTGGTGCCTCCATACTCTGGCAGAAGAACTTTATCTCCAACTTTCACGCTAACCGGTTGAATCTCTCCACCCTTTCCTTTAGAACCCGATCCAACAGCAACGACTGTTGCTTGCAATACTTTTCCTTGAGATTTTTCTGGAAGCATAATGCCTCCTTTGGTTACAGGTTCAGCAGCACTTCTTTCAACCAATACTCGGTCAAAGAGTGGAAGAAACTTTCTAAATGCTTGTCCTGCCATGACTCCCTCCGCCTCAGACTCGTACTCTGCTCTAGTGTGTGAATTCATTTTTAATCCAGTTAGGAATTTTCAGTGTAGGCCCAAGAGCAGAGGGGGTTGGAGAATGAATTTTAAACAAACAAACAAAAAAATGTGTTTTTTCAGTTTATATACTCTGAACTTCATCCTCTATTTTAAAAAGCTAAAACATAATCAACAACTTGTAGTTAGAAATACAATTTGATGTATTCACTCTATAATGACATTGAGAAATTATTTCTCAATATTATTATTAAGCATATTATTTTCTAAGCAAAGCTTAAGATGGGTACTGAGTATTTAACTTTTCCACAACAGATTTGCTCCTAAAGGACTGTGGGTAAACATGATTGCTTAAGAAAACTGTGTATAATTATATATCATTTTACTTATTATCTATAAATATAAGTTATTGTATATTATATAATGTGTTGATATGTAAATTATGTTATAAATATATACTGTATAAATATATTAAATTATATGTGTATTTATGCATTTGTATACATATGTATTAAAAATTTTTTAGCAATTATATTTACACACAGCCCTTTACAGCCAAATCTGTTGTGAAAAGCATTCAGTACCTAGATTGCTTTACATTTTATACACACATACACAAATACATACATGTTGTGTGTGTGTGTGTGCATATGTTTAAAGCAAGCTATATCTCTATAAATTTATAAAACAATCATCAGGAAAACATTACTCACCTCAACTTGCTGGACGTGTAGCAGCAATAACTAAAAACTATAAACATATGATGCCTCAAACCTAAATCCTCTTTCAAACCAATGCATTCTTCCTCTTTAATCTCCAATGCTTTCATGAAGAGTTAGAAAAGCTTTCTGAGGGCCGGGCACAGTAGCTCATGCCTGTAATCCCAGCACTCTGGGAGGCCAAGGTGGGTGGATCACGAGGTCAGTAGATCGAGACCATCCTGGCTAACACGGTGAAACCCCGTCTCCACTAAAAATACAAAAAATTAGCCAGGCATGGTGGTGGGCGCCTGTAGTCCCAGCTACTCAGGAGGCTGAGGCAGGAGAATGGCGTGAACCTGGGAGGCAGAGCTTGCAGGGAGCCAAGATCACGCCACTGCACTCCAGCCTGGGCAACAGAGGGAGACTCCGTCTCAAAAAAAAAAGAAAAGAAAAGAAAAGCTCACATAGAAGACAACAGACTTTTTAATACAAAAATACAATCTTCTAGTATAGTGAAGCTAGTTCTTCTTTAAATCAAAGCCATCCTCTCACTACAAATGTGTCTTAATTTATCTTGAATAAACATCAGACATAACAATTTTGTATATCCAACATCCTTTTCTGTGCATTTAATGTTTTCATGGTACTTATTCAGAATTGTACTCACTTAAACACTAGATGTTCCTGTATGCTACTGTATGTACTATATTCAGTACAGTATCATGCTGTACAGGTTGGTACAGGCTATACCATGAGTTATCATCTAACTGAAACAAAACTCCTGGTGTTACTTACTAGAATTTGCACTGTTTTTCAGTTCCTGCATTTCTACAATTGCTGCAATCTGAGAGCGAAGAAAAGTCAGCTCATTTTCAAGGGCAGCTATTTTTTTAATTGTAGCTTCATTTACAAGCATATCATTTTTCACTGTTTCTTTCTGTCTTACAGCAGGTGACAGTGGATCCCGAACTAGTTGCAAAGGATGAAAAATTTCCACCTTCTCTTCTTCATTTTTCCATATACTATTTCTGTGGGTGAAAAAAACAAGAAATGAAAATCAAAAGACAATAAAACAAAATGAAAGCTACTCTCAGGCCAGGCACGGTGGCTCACGTCTGTAATCCCAACACTTTGGGAGGCTGAGGCAGTGAATCACCTGAGGACAGGAGTTTGAGACCAGCCTGGTCAAAATGGCGAAACCCTGTCTCTACTAAAAATATTTTTAAAAATTAGCTGGGTGTGATGGCGTGGCCCTGTAGTCCCAGCTACTCGGGAGGCTGTGGCAGCAGAATCGCTTGAGCCTGGGAGGCAGAGGTTGCAGTGAGCCAAGATCATGCCATTGCACTCCAGCCTGGTTGACAGAGTGAAACTTCGTCTCAAAAAAAAAAAACTACTCTCTACCCCCCATGATTGTTTTCTAGAGTCACTGAGGACAAAGAAAACATCTTATTTAGCTTTGTATTCCCAATATAAACAGAACGTAGCCTCCAATAAAGGACCATTCAGTGACCAGGGAATAAACAAAACAAACTTTGCTTTTAGATTATAAAACAAAAATAATTATCCTGCAATTGCTCTACTTACTAACTTTAAATGCAGGTAAGTTAATTTATTTAGAAGTTCTATATAAGTTAATAGAGTCTTACATTCAGGATTACGTTAGGGTGAAATGTATGTTCTTTTAACTATTTGAAAATTGGTGCCAACAGGTAAGTTAGTTTATTTAGAAGTTCTATATAAGTTAATAAAGAGTCTTACATTCAGGATTACGTTAGGGGTTAGGGTGAAATGTATGTTCTCTTAGCTATTTGAAAATTGGTGCCAGTTTGATACATAAGAAAATCAGCCAGAATACTTAAATAATTGACACTGTGCTTAGAGCCTGTATCTGAATATACTAACATATAAGGTAATACTCTAGGAGTAACACATCCAAATTTTGAAATACATTTAACATCATTGCCTGGTGCACAGTAAACACTATGTAAGTTTTGGCTAAATATATGGTTCTAATATCCCTTTGATAACCACTCCCTCCTAGGCCTGGTGTTAGGTTTAAATGTGCATTTAAAAAAAAAAAACTGGCTAAAAAAATGAAAAACAGCCAGGCTTCTTTACTAAGAAGATATAGTAGGGCACGGCACAGTTTGAAGATAAACAAAACAAAAAAAGCTCAATCAATCGGACCAAGCTTCGACACAAGCAAGAATTCAGTTTATAGCCCACTTCCCAAGGTAAGCATAAAAAATTACCGAAATCTGAGATAACTGGCTTCTTCATCATTTGCCACATACAAAATATCAGCAAAAGAAGGAACCACAGATCCACAATTATCAGAGTCTACAGAGTTCAAGAGCGGGATCAACTAAAGTAAAAAAAAAAAAAAAGTCAGAGCTCTGCAGGGAGTCAGGAGAAGACACATGCCCCATGGTATTAAATTAGTTAATGATCCAAAAGAAAGAAAAAGAGAAAGAATATTCAATAGAAAAACATGCACCTGTTAGCAAGAAAGAACACTGGGAAAAATGTTATGCTGAAGTCTAAGCACTAAGCAATATTCTCTCTGGTTAATTTCATCTATCATAAAATGCAAAATAAAATTAAATAAGCTCTTCAGTTATTGTTCACACTTGCCCATCTGTGAATGTCATTACAGACATGTACCACGTAACATTTAGGTTGACGATGGACTGCATATACATGGGGTCACATAAGATTACAATGAAACTGAAATATTCCTATCATGAGTATTTACTATATTATACTTTTTATTATTATTTTAGAGTGTATTCCTTCTACTTTAAAAGAAAAGTTGGCTGAGCATGGTGGTGCATTCCTGTAATCCCAGCACTTTGGGAGGCCAAGGCAGGAGGCTCAATTAAGGCCAGCAGTTCAAGACCAGCCAGGGCAACATGGCAAGATCCTGTCTCTATCAGACAAAAAAAAAAAGTTAGCCAGGTGTGGTGGCGCGCACCTCCCAAGTAGTTCCAGCTACTCAGGAGGCTGAGGTGGGAGGATCACTTGAGCCCAGGAGGTTGAGGCTGCAGTGAGCCATTATCATGTCACTGCACTTTGGCCTGGGCGACAGCAAGACCTTATCTAAAAAAAAAAATTAAAAAAAATAAAAAGTTAACTATAACGCAGCCTTAGGAAGATCCTTCAGAAGGTATTCCAGAAGGTATTGTTATCGTAGGAGGTGACAGCTCCATGCATGTTATTGCCACTGAAGGTCTTCCAACAGGACAAAATGTGGAGGTAGAAGATAGTGATACTGATGATTCTGCCCTGGGTAGGCCTAGGCTAACGTGTGCTTGTGTCTTAGTTTCAACAAAAAAATTAAAAAAATTTTAAATCATAAAAAGCTTATAGAATAAGGATATAAAAAATATTTGGATAGCTGTACAATGTGTTTTAAGATAAGTGTTACTACAAAAGAGTCAAAAAGTTTTTACAAAATAAAAACATTTATAAAAAAGTTACAGTAATCTAAAGTTAATGTATTATTGAAGAAAGGGTTTTTGTATAAATTTAGTGTAGCCTAAGTGTACAGTGTTTATAAAGTCTACAGTAGTGTACAGTAATGTCCTAGGCCTTCAAATTCACTCACCACTCACTGACTCACCCAGAGCAACTTCCCGTCTTCCATTCATGGTAGGTGCCCTATACAGAGGTAACATTTTTTATCTTTTTATTAGACTGTTACTGTACTTTTTCTATGTTTAGATACACAAACACTTATCATTATGTAACAACTGCCTACAGTATTCAGTACAGTAACATGTTGTACAGGTTTGCAGACCAGAAACAACAGGTCATACCATATAGCCTGGGTGCGCAGTAGGCCATATACCATCTAGGTTTGTGCCAGTATACTCTGTGATGTTTGCACAATGACAAAATCACCGAACAATGCATTTCTCAGAATGTATCCCCCCATCATTAAATGATGCATGATTGTATTTAAATAAACAAAACCACAAAAACATATATGAAATGGCTTGTTCCCAAGGGTAAATTAAAGGTTTTTGGCTTGCAGGAAATGTTTCTTCCTTTGTTGTTCTACCCTGTATCTGTAAGAGTACCTAGGATTATTTTGTACTTGGTACTTAAACAATTTATATTGACTGACTTACCTCAAAATTAGGTCTTCGACAAGGTTCTAATGGAAGCATTTTCCCAATAATACGAACAATACTCCTAGTTGATCCATAGTCTTTATTTTCCCAAATCAGCAAAACCTATTTTAAACATAAAGTATGAATTAAAATGCACTCTGATTAAGCAGATTTATATAAGTATGAAAAAAGGAGATGTAAAAAAGATGCGGTGGCATTTTTTTAAAAATACAGGGAGTCCTGTAAAATACATTTATTTTTAAAAAGAAGTATAGAATGGCAGAGGCTTTCTTCAAATAACAGAACTTTATGAGTATTTATCTAAAAAAAAGATGGTAGTAAACATATATACATTCCAGGGAGATCTTTTAAAAAGCACAATTCATCACAAGGTCAGGAGATCGAGACCATCCTGGCTAACACGGTGAAACCCTGTCTCTACTAAAATACAAAAAATTAGCCGGGCGTGTTAGCGGGCGCCTGTAGTCCCAGCTACTTGGGAGGCTGAGGCAGGAGAATGGCGTGAACCCAGGAGGCGGAGCTTGCAGTGAGCTGAGATCCGGCCACTGCACTCCAGCCTGGGTGACAGAGCGAGACTCCGTCTCAAAAAAAAAAAAAAAAAAGCACAATTCATTTTGTTCTGTTTCTGATAATGTCCAAATACCCTGGAGGAAACTTTGTTCAAAAAAATTGCATCCCCTCCTCCAGCTACAAATCCCATCTTTTTGGCCCAACCAAAAATTGACAATTTCAATTTATCAAGCAACGAGGTAATACGGAGTATACTTATGTAATATCCTTTAAAGGAGAAATAAAAAAGGGAATAAATAAATCAGGTCCTAGACAATTCAAAGAGTTATTGACATAAAGCAAAATGTATCTGCTGGCAGTAAGCTCTTGAAAAGGTATTAGAAGTGAAAATGTGCCACTATAGCTCAAATACTACTTCGTCCTTCAGTGTGGGCTTCCCAAATTAGTGTAAACCATTGCCACAGGAACTACTCTCCCCTACCAGCCAAAAGATATAATAAATTGGACATTTTTCCTAATATCCCAACAGATACAAGTAGCATCCTATAAGCATCCTCATTAAAACATCCAATAAACAGCCTGTCTCAGCTGTTAAACAACAGCAACAACCAACAACGCAGGCTAAGTAAACTGTGGGTTATGCACCTGCATGTTGATTGTGACCCATCATATGAGGTTAGGTATAAAATTTTCCCATTGTGGTGTCATGCTGGCACTCAAGTAGTTTGGGATTTTGGAGCATTTCAGATTTCAGGTTTTGAGTGATGCTCAACTGATAATATTTTTAAATTGCTAAGATTATTTTACATTTTTTTCACACTCAGTCTTCAAAATCCCTTATATAGTTTACACCTACAGAAGATCTCAATTCAGATATTTTGAGTACTTAAAAGTGACATGTGGCCAGTGGCTATCATACTGGATTTCACAGCCTAGAGGATATAGATCCCAGACCTATTACTATTGGAATATTTGGAGGATTGAGCATCTATATTTAAAGTGTTCTACAGACCATTCATCTGCGCAGCCCTGCTAAGAACCACAGGCATAGAGGCTTTGCTACCATGAGGGCTACCTACGGCATATACAGTCACCCAAGAGTTGGGTTAGCTCTTAGTTAATTTAAATGATACCTTCCTATCTTGCTCGGCAGTTTCCATCCTAATAAACTCCTGTCCTTTCTCTCATTCCTTCATTGCCCCTGGACATCTTCACTACTTTCGTTGTTGTTGTTTGCTTTTTGAGGTTTTTTTTTTTTTGAGATGGGGTTTCACTCTGTCACCCAGGCTGGAGTGCAGGGGCATGATCAGGGTTCACTGCAACCTCCATCTCCTGGGCTCAAGCAGTCCTCCTACCTCATCTTCTGGAGTAGCTGGGACCACAGGTGCACGTGACCATGCCTGGTTAATTTTTGTATTTTTTATAGAGACGAGGTTTCATCATGTTGCCCAAGCTGGTCTTGAAAACCTGAGCTCAAGTGATCTGCCTGCCTCAGCCTCCCAAAGTGTTGGGATTACAGGAGTGACCCACCACATCTGGCCATCTTCATCATTCTTGTTATTTCATCTTCCCTCTATTCCTGGTCTAGCATCCACATGTCGACTTCACTAATTTTCCGACCAAGTATGGATTTTCTGGTTAATTATTTCAGTAATATGTTCAATGTCACTCAAAAATGGTTCATTCTTTTGATATTATGTGCTCCCACATTGCTAATGAATACACGACCCTAATTACTCTTAGCTAGGAAAAAAAAACAACGACAATATTTAGAAAAACTACGACTCCATGATGACTTCAGCTGGGTTCTCACAGGTATTCTGAAATCCCTTCATAACAAGTTAGATTCTATACCACATTGCCCAGAGCAGTCTCCAATCTCTGAAATCCCTTCTCAAATCCCACCACTTCATTACCTGCAAGTGACCTTGTCTCTGCTCTTACTGAGAAAACCAAGAACTTCAACTTGACATACCTCAACTTCATTTCTCTTACTTAGCTCCATTCAAAATCTCTTTTCAGGCTGGGCGCGGGGGCTCACGCCTGTAATCCCAGCACTTCGGAAGGCCAAGGCAGGTAGATCACTTGAGGTTAGGAATTCAAGACCAGTCTGTCCAACGTGGTAAAACCCCCATCTCTACTAAAAACATATAAATCATTGGGCATTGGTGGCAGGCTCCTGTAATCCCAGCTACTCAGCAGGCTGGGGCAGGTGAATCACTTGAACCTGGGAGCAGAGGTTGCAGTGAGCCAAGATTGCACCACTGCACTCCAGCCTGGGCAACGGAGCAAGACTCAATCTTAGGGAAAAAAAAAAAAACCTCTTTCACTCTCTCTCACTTTCATTCTGTTCTTTAAGGCAGGAGAGTCTCTCTCCTTTCCAAGACTTATTTAACTAGATCCCTTGCCCAACTACCTTCTCAAAGGTGTTGTTCAATCACTCTCTCACGTGTATCTTAAATTTCTTCCTGTTTCTTCCAGAGTGATGACAAATATGCTGAAGTTACTTTTAACTTTAAAAATAAAAATAAAAATTCCATTCTGCAGCCCCTTCAGGTTGATGGCCTCTCTCAATTTCTTTTCACAAGCAAACTTTTCAAAAGAAGGTTGCTGATCCCACTTCCCTTCCTGACATTCTTCAAACTACTCCAACACAGTCCCATTCTCCACTTACAGAAATTCTTAAGGGCATCAATAATGCAATAGTGATAAACAACTGTTCAGCTGTTATCTTCAGTCTCTTGATTACTGAAACGTAAAATGTTTCAATCACATCTAATGACATTTGCCATTATCAAGGTCCATGGCTTCAAATATCAAAACAAAGCAGGTAACCCCTAAAACTGAATCTTTTTCTTTCCTACATTCTAAAACCATATATATATATCCAATTGTCTGAAGGATATAATATGTTCTAACGTCACCTCTGACTCACCTCATCTCCATATTCAAACTACTTTCTCATACTAAGATGCCCATTCATAATAATGGCACCATCATTTTTCAACTTACTTTTGCTTTAAAAAAATCTTAAATTATCCTTGACTACTTTCTTCTAATTCACCCCACCTGTTTTCCTTATAGTCAATCTCATATTCCAGTTATCTTTATTGTTTCTTAATCCTCATATTTTAAGCATTATGAATACAAGAACCATGTATTACTCCTCTGTATTACCTGCAGAAACAAGCATATTGTTTAGATACAGTAGATGTTCCACAAGTAGATAAAATTTGATTTGCTTACGATAGAGTTTGGCTGTGCCCCCACCCAAATCTCACCTTGAATTGTAATTATCCTCACGTGTCAAGGGTGGGGCCAGGTGAAGATAACTGAATCATGGGGGCAGCTTCCCCCATACTATGCTTGTGGTAGTGAATAAGTCTCATGAGATGTGATGGTTTTATAAAAGGGAGTTCCCCTGCACAAGTTCTCTTGTCTGCCACATGTAAGATGTGACTTTGCTACTCATTTGCCTTCAGCCATGACTGTGAGGCCTCCCCAGCCCATGTGGAACTGTGAGTCAATTAAACCTCTTTCCTTTATAAATAACCCAGTCTCGGGTATGTCTTTATTAGCAGCATGAGAACAGACTAATACAGTTTATAATTCTCAGGCCTAAATCAGCCTCTTTCCATTAGATTTATTCTGGATTTATCGAGGTTTAAATATTGAACTTGTTTATAAATTACCCTGAATAGAAGTTTTAATGTATCTGTGCAATAAATGTAATTCTGTGAAGGTCATGTCTATATCTTGCTTCCTTTGTATCTTCTGTTGGCATCTGTCCTATCAGGTAAATATGTTCTCAATAATCTCATCCCTCTTCTAACTCAAACCATCAAAGCTATACTATTGCAAACTCACCTTTGTTCCACCTAAAAAGAAGTAACAATTTTGCCTTAAATCAAATGACTACATACAAGTCATTTCAAAATAAAACCCAAGAACAAATACAACAGATCCATTCCAATCCATTAAAAGATATTTACCTGGTCTACAGGAACGCCAAAATACTCCAGCATCTCTCTTAAAATATTCAGTATGAGAGACATTGATGAAGCAAATACAGAAGCCAATTCATAGGAACATTATCAGTTTCTTGGTGCCTTTGGGGAAAATTTTAGAAAATGTTACTCTTGACAAATAAATGCCACACAAATTGTACTACATAACATGGAAAAGTCCTCTTGATACACACTACACCGTCAACTAATTTCTCCTAGCCAGCACTATTTTGAAGGAAGTCAAAGAAAAAGAAAGGAACGGGAAGTCTGGGGGAAAGAGAGGGTTGTAAAGGAAATTTCAATTTATTGGTTAAATTACATTAAAACCTCATAGGATGTCTGAGCTTATGAAGGGGCCTAGTTAATAGAGACCAATCAAGAACAAACTGGACATCTACTTAGTAGGCAAGGCTTCAAGTTACATGCCACAGCGAAGCTCGCTTTCCTGAAAGCTTTGGGCTGAGACTCTTAGCAGATGGGTGAGTTTAGCCGACCCTTGAAAGCAGGCAAGGGCCCGACTCAGTTTTTTAAAAATGAACAGCTCTTCTCACACACATATCGAAGTACTGCCCATCCCTCCTCGCTCTTTTAAAATAAGGAGCATGAATTCCAGATAGGTGACGTGACTTGGTCACCCATCTAGTAACAGGCCGTGACCAGAGCCGGATCGCGTCCCTCGCTTTGGCCACAAGCTTCCTGGTGCTCTCCAAACACAGCGTGGTAGCCTTGCTCACCTTCCTCCGAAGCCGAGCCCCCGGGAATCACCAGAACATCAAGTGGAGGGGTTAAGAATTCTCAATCAAATTCCAGACTGCGCCACTCCTTGACCACATCACTCAGACGTCTACCCAGACCTCGACCCAGTTTCCACTCTCGCGCCTCGGCTTGCAGCCACAGGCGGTAACGATGACCTCAGTGAAGAACAAGAGGTCGACCCAGTGCCCAGCCCTGGAGCCTCACGTTCAGCCAGGATAACGTTAAGGGAAGCTCGCCCACCTCCTCCCGCACCCAACCAACCCACCTTCTAGTCCCTAGGACTGTACTGCTGCTACTTCCGCATGACGGGACAGCTACTTCCGCATCCCAGGACGAAATCAAACTCCGCGGGCTAGGACCCGTACCCAGTCTCATTGGGCAAAACTGAAGATCGCTGCTTCTGATTGGTCATTGCATGACGTCAGGCAATTCGGGAAGCGACCGCTTTTCCTTCTCAAGAGGCGGGTCTTCCGAGAGGCAGCCAATAGGAGATGACGGACGGGGCAGGTCGTGTTGGGACGGCGGCGCTCGCGCAAGGCAAGGTTTTAGGTACAAACCTGTGAGCTGGACTCGCGGTCCAGAGTTCGCACTCCATGTAACTCTTCGCAGGGAGTGTGTTACTCACTACAGCCGGACCCTAAGCGCATCTGCCTCCCCAAGTTCACCTGACACAGTCGCGATTTATTTTTTGGTTATTTCATTTATTCAGCTAATATTAAAATACCTGTGGGACTAGCAGAAGCCAAGCACTACCCCCGAGGGTTTTGAAGCTTTGCAGTGGCTAGGATTCATTTGTTAGTTCACTAAATACACCTAAGTATCCAGGCTACCGAATATGGGTCGGACACTCCTGGCTTAGCCGAGGATGGCAAGTGATGACAGGTGATAACTGTTTTCATTTCTGATTTGAGATTATTGGCTTCATACGAAATAGCTTCCTCTTCTGAATTTCAGCAAGACGTGCACTGGAGTAATACAACAATTTAAGATGTGTGCCTGCTACTGACATAATTTGAAAGTGTAAGTTTTTAACTAATTTATCTATGGTCAACATCATTTACTCATTCAACCAATAATGGATATCTACTAGGTAGCAGACACCATTCTAAGCACGAAAAATGCCTTAATGAGCAGGGCAGGTCCTTGTCTCCTGGAGCTTACATGCCAGTGGGGCATCTCTTTCCATTCTAACCCTAATTTGCTTTCTCTATAGCACTTATCGTCATATTCAGATATGCTTCCCCTACCACCAAACAAAATTGTAGACTCCAGAAGAACAGGAATTTGTTTTGATCCATGCTGTATCTTTCCCCAGTGCTTTAGAAGAGTGTCTGGTATATAATAGGCATTCAGTTTGTTTGTTGAATAAAATACCTACATGTGGTATGACAGAAAAGATGATAAAGAATGATTTGGGACTAAGCAACTAGCAAAACAATTGATAGCAATTATAGTGATATGCCCAGTAGTCTGAGCTGGATATGGCTGAAAGTTAAGTGCAGAACAAGGATGATGATGGATCAGAAACCCCACATTGAGTAAGTCACAATTTTCTCAAGTTCCTTGTCCTTCCCTATACCCTTGTGAATAAATCACGGCTTTATAACCCCCTCCCTTTCCCACTCTTATCAAACAGCAGAGTCAGAATGAAAACATTCCTGCAGAATAAGAAGGGAACCACTACTGTTCCAGCTGCACTATTAACATAGCTTAATATTCCAACTGATTTAGGTAGCAAAGAGGGCCCAGGTCAAACACTACATCCATGAATGCTTTGCTGACAACTTTCTTCTAAATTCTTCAGGTATTTCCTCCACGGTTTACTAAAGCATTCATAATTCCATTTTGACAAAATCCTTTTATGTGATTGGACATTTTTTCCATTGCTCATTTTTACATGAAATTAGATTTTCCTGAACTCTCAGAATGATAAGGTCCAAGAAAGCTTTTCTGACACCACAAAGCTAGCTTTTCTGTTGTCTCTGAGTAGTGTTCAAAAATATGGTGGCTTGCTTTCTGAGGTTTTCCTGTGTTCCCCTCCCCTAGTTTGATCCAGGCAGAAAACTTGCTATTCACAAGCTGCATGTAACACTTTTTAAAGTATCTAGTTGTCAATTATTAGCTCATTATATTGAATTAGCTCATTATATTGAGCTCGCAAGCCTATGTCCTTAAGATTTTCTACCTACTGACTCTGATTTCTGTCCTTTAAATATGTAACATGTTAAAATGAGGAGATCGGACAAGGAAGTATCAAATACCAGTCTCCTGATCCTATGTGATTTGAACATGTCTCTTATCTGGAAATGCCCTTTAAGGATTTGAACACAGCAATCAAGAACCTATCTCGGCCAGGAGCGGTGGCTCACGCCTGTAATCCCAGCACATTTTTAACACAACTCAGACTGTACTTGTTTCAAGCAGCAGCAGCAGCCATAAAATTAAATCAAGCCTTTATAAATATGGAATTACCATTCTTTCATTTATACACTCAAGGACCTTTTATTACATAACTACAGTATGTGTGCCAACCACAATACTAAATGCTAACATTTTATTTTGGCGGAGACACATAAGTGGAATGAATTACTAGTCTAAAGGTATGTGCTGCATTCAGTGGCCTCAGAACAAAAACAGGAATTGGAAATTTTTTGCTAGGGTGTAAGACTTTAAGATAGATAAGTGAATAAGTAGCAGCATAAGGCAAAGCGGCCAAAAACAGTTCATAGGGAGTTTCTACAGTTCATCATGACTAAGGTTCATACAACAGGAAGACATCAATGAGTAAATTTTGGCTTTAAAATGATTGTAATTTTGCACTTGAAAAACATCCCAGAGATGGCAATATAAAGATTAAATTTATGGGTAGAGTCCAAACTAGGAGACCAATGCAGCAGTTGGGGATAGTGATGAGCATCTATTATTGGGGGTGGGGGTTTTGGGGGGGCAGCGGTAGAGAGGAAAAGACAGAACATACACTTTATAGGGATGTCCAACTAGCTTAATGGATAAAGGAAAGAACATCAGTTTGCAGTAGGATGGGGTACAGGTGATGAATTCAGTTTGGAGTGTTGAAGTTCCAGCAGAACTATCCAGGGAAGAGTTGGAGAGAAAAAATGGAGTTCAGAAGAGTTTAAGAGGTAAATTTCAGAGTCACCACCATCTAGATAAAAATGTTTGAAAACCTGTCATTCACAAAGTACTTCCATTCTTGGTCCTTCCACATACCAATGTTATTTACTAATTTTTGCTACTCCCCCCCCCCCCCCCCCGCCCACACTGTGTAAACTTAGCCATAGACAATACCTGTGAAATGCTGGATCTGAAGTGCTAGAACATGTTTAACACTAACCTGAAATATGACTGCACCATGAAAACTCTTTACGGCTGTTCCAATTACTTTCAGGGCTTCCTCTGAAATCTGTATTGCCTTTCTACTTCCTTTTAAACAATAGCTTATCTTCTGGAATATTCAAATAGTAAAATGGCAAGAGAACTTTGTATAATGGTAAGCTTGGAAATTTTGAATAAAAGTGGTATTTAAAATAATGTGAGGAAAGTTTGACATTGAAAATGAGTAACAGGCCGGGCGCGGTGGCTCGCGCCTGTAATCCCAGCACTTTGGGAGGCTGAGGTGGGTGGATCACAAGGTCAAGAGATCCAGACCATCCTGGCCAACGTGGTGAAACCCCGTCTCTACTAAAAATACAAAAAATTAGCCGGGGGCGTGGTGGCGGGCGCCTGTAGTCCCAGCTATTTGGGAGGCTGAGGCGGGAGAATCACTTGAGCCCACCAGGTGGAGACTGCGCCACCACACTTGAGCCTGGCGACAGAGCGAGACTCCGTCACACAAAAAAAAAAAAAAAAAAAGAGAGAGAGAAAATGAATAATTAGCAATGAGAGGTTTAGTGTCATCACCTACATTTTTCTCCTACATCTTATCCTACTATACATTATAATACCTTATGCCAGAAACTCTATTAGCTCAGGAGATGATCCATTTTTGTCTAAAATCCCTCTTATGTAAGGCGGTCATATTCCTTGATAAGCTTTAAACAATTTAGCACTGGGTTGGTATTATCAGGGGATTCTGAGGTATTAGATTTTCTCAGATGGATATTTAACCCTTTAGACAGTTGTCACACCTTAAAACTTTTTCATCAAAATTTTTATTAAATATAACCACACATTTCCAACTAATCTTTTATGACTTAGGATTAACACTGTCATATTGTGTAGTTCTGTTATGCAGTGATACTCCTAAATATTACTTAGCCAGGCGGGACTTAGCTTGACTTTTCAACTCACTATGGTATTTTAACTTTAGTTCTGCTGTCCTTTTTCTTAATGGCGACTATCAAATGGCTTCTGCAAACAGTACATTCAAAACAGGTTGTTGCTGTTATACATAGGAAATTTATTACTGGGCGGTGTTGAGAACTATTTTTGAAACCTCTCCATAAAGGATCTGCTCCTTACCTGCTTTGTTCTATCAATACTCACATCTCATTTTCAACGTATTCCCTCAATGTAACACAGTGCAGGACTGACATTTGTCCAGGATACCAGAAAATTATGTTAAAAAATGTCAACATACCATGTGTCTAAAATTTTTAGGCTTCCCAGTGTTTAGGAAAGAGGCGAGTCTAAATAGATGAACCCTGAATTAGAGACAGAGAACTTGATCCTTAAAAGTATCAAAGAGTTACTAGAAGAATCCTGATTTGCATATTAATACCCATTTGGAACCTAACTCATTCAAAAAATAGTCTTATGTTTATATTATATAAATATATAATGCAAGAAAATATTTTCACATATTACAGTGCAAGAATAAAAATGAGAGAAGGGCAGAGCCTTATCTTGTTGCTGCTCTAGTGCCTAGCTCATACTTATCAAACTAGTGCAACAAAACATAGAACTTTAAAACTGCAAGTTATATCCATGTAACGGTTGCTTTAAGAATATACATCCTAATCCAATTACTCTGCTACATAGTCCTAATACCTGGAGCACTATCATATTCTGGTAAGATAGTTTTAAGGCCTCTTATTTTTACTGTTACACTCTGGCATCATGCCCTCAGCCAGCAGAAAAAAATGTTGCAAGAAACACTCATTTGAAAACCTGTTCCTATTCTAGGAACATCAACATCTAAATGAAAACCTAAGGACAAGTACCTCAAGATTTGGTAGCAGGAATAGTTATGCTTCCCAGAAGTAGTTTCATTTGACACTGAAAATTGCATACCTTATTTCCCTTTTTCATATAACTATTATTGGCCAATTCAAGCTCTGAATCTTTTTCCTTCAGTGACAGACTAGCCAAATACTTCCTAAGTGTTGCTCAAGTTGAGAATACAGAATAAAATCAAGATAAAATATTGTCCTGAGTGGGCAGACAGCTAAATCTGTAACTACCTGAGAAGCCATACGCTTTTTTCCCCCAAATTCTCTAACCTCCCCACACCTCAACTAGAGTTTGACATTCTAAAGCTAAGATTTCAGAATCATTTTATATAACTCAGTTCTGTTAACTGAACCTTATCTTTTGTAAAGGACAATATTCATGTTTATAAATACGGAAGATTATCTTAAGGTTTTAACAAGGGAAAAAAGTACACTTTGAAATCTAGAAAGGACTCCAAAAACAATGTGTTTTAGTTTTCCAGTAAGTCATGAATGGAACTGTTTTTTTCTTTTAAATAAGCAGCCATCAATTTTTCACTCCCAAGTTCTATCAAAGACTTTCAAGACTTTTACATCCCATTTTCCAATTAAAAGTACAAATTAAGTTTTAAAAGACAGTCATTTCTCCCAGCTGACAAATCCCCTTACTGCAGTATCTGAACTCGATCACTAAGAAATCTGACTCCTCACTTCTATGGTGAGGTGGTATTACTCAAGTCTGTATCTTCAAGCCATTTTAATAATAGTATGCTGATGTTAATCAGTTAGTTTTTTTTTTGTTGTTTTTTGATTTTTTTTTTTTTCCGAGACAGAGCCTAGCTCTGTCACCCAGGCTGGAGTGCAGTAGCACGATCTCTGCTCACTGCAGCCTCTGCCTCCCAGGTTCAAGTCATTGTGGTGCCTCAACCTCCTGAGTAGCTGGGATTACAGCGCGTGCCACCATGCCCAGCTAATTTTTATATTTTTAGTAGAGGCAGGGTTTCGCGACATTGGCCAGGCTGGTCTCGAACTCCTAACCTCAGGTGATCCGTGTCTCAGCCTCCCAAAGTGCTGGGATTACAGGCGTGAGCCACCACACACAGGCCTTTTTTCAAAGTACATTTGGTAATGATATTCAACTTCTTCCAAAAATTATTCTGGAGTGGGAAAATCTTTGGTAAGGTAAAAAATAAAAAAATAAATTAATCCTGCAGGCTGGATGTGTGAGAAGTAAAATTAAAACTTAAAAAATTCTGGCCAGGCACGGTGGCTCATGCCTATAATCCCAGCACTTTAGGAGGCCAAGAATTAGAGACGAGCCTGGCCAACATAGTGAAACCCCACTTCTACTAAAAATACAAAAATTAGCTGGGTGTGGTGGTGCACACCTGTAATACCAGCTACTCAGTAGGCTGAGGTAGGAGAATGGTTGGTACCTAGGAGGCGGAGGTTGCAGTGAGCCGAGATCGAGCCACTGCACTCTAGCCTGGGTGACAGAGCAAGACTCCATCTTTAAAAAAAAAAAAAAAAAAAAAAATTCAAAGTGCATTTAACATTCTTTTTCATGGCCACCTTACAAGTATCCTGAGAACTCAACAGAAAGTTTAGTTTTCCCGTCTAGTACAAATGAGACTGAAAAATTATTTTCCATAGTGAAGGACTCAATAAGGTAGCAAGTAAACCACTATTCTGGCGGGTGAGTGGTATTTTTTATTGTGGCTCTTCGCATTCCATGAAATTTGTAATCACTATGACAGTACCAAGAATTTACTGCCAAATACACAGTTCATGCTGTGATTATAAATCATTTCACACCACCTAAATGTACTGTGTAGCTATGATCATGTACTTTTATTAAAGGGAGAGCTCATTATTAATGAATCTGGAAGCTGGCCAACCCCAAAAGATTAAGAAAAATTTGATGCATATTCTTGGGGGAAAAGCATTGAAGCCTGCTCACCCAACCTTTTTCTATTTTGTAAGCATATTACCTTCTGCACTTTGTAAGTGCTACAAATCAGTTCACTGTGGCGAAACACCAAAAATATCCATAGGAAAAATTTTCTTATACACAGATTACAATTAAGACACATTATTTGAATGTTTCTAGTTGCAGTGGAACGCTGTCCTAATAATGCCTGTTCTCTTTCATCAGTGAGACTCATTTTTAAAGGTCAAAGTATAGTCTGGTAACATAAAGAGAACTGGTACCCTTAATTAAATGTACAGGTTTGGTCTCATTACCATCCCTGACACATGTTAATTATTACTGCATGTTTCTAAAACAATAGGAGTCCAACTCATAAATTAACAATCTCTGTGGCTCTTCAATTAAATACAACTAGATTCCATATATTCCCGAATCCTAAGAAATGTAAAACTTGTTCATTTAAACTTCATTAGGACAGTGCACTAATTTTTAGTATCTACCCCAATAAAATTTGAAACAGATTTAACAATAGTATCAACTATTTAAGAACTTTAAACATATAATGGATATTACTTTCTCATATTAAGGCTCAAGAGATTGAGTCTAGCCAAATTAATCCCAATAACAATCAAGTTTATTTCTCCATTTGCCTTCCCCTTCAACTTTGTAAACTGAGAAAGGCCTCTGTACTTCTCTTACTGGATGTGAAAGTGTATTATTATTCCACAAGGAAACTATAGGTACATCCCCACCAAAGGGATTCCAGTTGAAACCCAGAAAAAGTAAGTTAAATAAATGTCCTTAATAATGCAGCATACTTATATAAGAAATTTGTATATAACATTACAATTAGGCCGGGCACGGTGGCTCAAGCCTGTAATCCCAGCACTTTGGGAGGCCGAGACTGGCGGATCACGACGTCAGGAGATCGAGGCCATCCTGGCTAACACGGTGAAACCCCATCTCTACTAAAAGATACAAAAAATTAGCCGGGCGAGGTGGCAGGCGCCTGTAGTCCCAGCTACTCGGGAGGTTGAGGCAGGAGAATGGCGTGAACCCGGGAGATGGAGCTTGCAGTGAGCTGAGATCCGGCCACTGCACTCCAGCCTGGGCGACAGAGCGAGACTCCGTGTCAAAAAAAAAAATTACAATTATCCAGTATAACTAAGTTACCAATGACCAATGATCTTACACAACCCTTTACATGCATATATACGTACATACAGCGTTCTTATTTCTCTCACAGACTTTTTAAGGACTAATTTGCCATTTGCATGAGTCAAAATGTGTCAGTTGTCATAGCACACAAACTTCTATGAAAATGCTTTGTTAAAAGTGACAGGATGGCACATGGTAACAATTATACCAGATCTTACTCAAAGTGAATGAAAAGACCATTCTTTTTAGTTATTCACTAGCTACTGCGTTTTTAGAAAGAGAAGTAATCACCATATTATTATGGGTGTAAGGTCCCAGATTAACATAAGAAAAAGAGGACAAACTAGAAATCCAGAATTCCTATATTTCAAAATAATGGCTTAGATTTACCAACTGTGAAATTTCCCACTTTCCCAGGGGAGACAAGGGAAACAAAAACAAAAACAAAACACAAAAACAGTAAAGAGAGGTTTGAGGGATTTTATAAAGCATTTATCAAGCCTTACCACACCAGTAATCTTCCTAACAGATGTGCTAGTATTCTAAAATAGGCCATAAGTAAGTTGTGTGAAATAGACACAGGTAAACAAACAACAGCGGTTATTACTTGTGACATTTTATTGGCGTATGACAATTTACAAGGGTCCCTGTTGCATTATACATCACACTGAGTAAGAATCGTTTAGCCATCTACATTCAATGTTACTTACTGGGTAATATTTTTCTCAAATTATAATTCCCGACACTGATTTTACCTGTGACAAAAGGAACAACAGTAATTCCTTGAAGTAGACTGTAATTGGAAAAACGTTTTGCTTTTAATATAAAAATTCCTAGGATGCTGAAAGGTACACATACACACCTAAAGAGTCATGGCCTTCTTAAACAGCTTTCTTAATCCCTTCTACAAATATCCTTTGGTTCGGTTTTTATTGCCCTTCTCTAGGCAAAATATGTTAACGCAGGTATCAATGAGTTATTTCCTAGCATTTGTAAGCAAATATCCTTGCCAAGAGGAACCATTCAACTTTTATAACGTCGTAAAGTGTGGAGTTAAGATGTGTTTTAAAAAAATATACAGGCTACTTTTTATATGCTTGATCTGAAAAAGGTAACATCCAAAATGACATTCTATTACAGAGTTCTTCACCCTAGCCTACCATATTCTAGTATAACACTCTTTTCTCAATTTTGTTTAATAGAATAAAAGTAACCAAAGGTTAAAGCAGTGCATTTGAACTTAAAATATAACCTGCCCACAGGAATTAAGTAGCTTTATTTCCACTCCCTATTAAATAATTTCTCAAATCCCCTTTTACCTATTGTCTTAAGTAGATAAGCACAGTCATGCACACAGATTTGATGTCTAACCAAGTAACTGTTATGTATTTATTTGTATACAATAAAAGGGTCATGAAAATTCTGTGTTGGGGATCACATCCATGTTGCTTTCACACTAAGTATTATTCTGAACAGGAAAGTATCAGTTATGTCCTGATTAATGCAATACATACTTCCTTTGGCAGGTATTTCCTCTGCTTTAATAGACAATTTCAGAAAGACATGTTAAGGGGGGAAAAAAAATCACACAATACTAAGGATCTGAGGGCCATAAACATCACATATGTTGAGTCTGCTTTTAGTTTTGTTTCCAATAGCTCTTAACCAACGTCCCTGGCTGTAATCTAGGTGCTAGACACATTGCAAATCCTCGAAAATGTTTTAAGATGAAAGAGCAATACATTTAAGATCTTCAAAAGTTTACATTAACAGAATAAGTATTAGCTCCTTTTAACACACACAACTAAATTAACAAATGAAATGTGTCTACTTTTATATATGCCCATAAAGCAGATAGACTTAACATTGAAATTTAATATTTTAGATTTTCACTCCTTTAAGAGCTATCAATATATAGACACAAAAGATAATTCACATTTGAAAAATTATCTACCTGAAGAATAGAACCCTTAAGAGGAAAAAGAAAAAGCCATTTTACAAACTGCAACTGAAAAGGGGGGGGCGGGGGCGGAACAAGTTAGATCAATGCGGCAACAAGCTTCCTGCCAAAACTTTTATTGGTGACATTTGAAAAACAATTTTCTTAAAATACTATTAATGAACAGTATGTTGTGTTTCTCTATTTTTACTAATAGTTACACTACAAACTAATGTTCAGCTCAAATAAATATGTAAGATATGAAATCAGGTACTAATGTATCAACTTATTCTGCAGGATAAACCTCCTCCATACCAACCCCAGGATTAGTTTTTCTTCTGTTTAAAACTAGGATGTTCAGTAAAAATGGGGTTTCTATTTGCAGTATTATTACAAACCAGTTTCCTCTCACAAATAGCTAATATCTAAGACCATGACTCAAACTATCAAATAGGAATAGAAAGAGAACACTCGGTTTTGAACGCAAATAGAAAAGGCTCCTAAGAATGTTCTTTATAGGCCACTGCTTGCTTTCAGTAAAAATAACATTTTTCTCAAAACTTTTCAATCTAATTTTTAATAGCTTGTACTTTTTAGCTATTGGCAAAGCTTTTTTTTTTTTTTTTAATTCCTTCTTAAGCATTTGCTCAAGTGTTAAACTAGCTTAGTTTACCAAAGTAACAACCTTTTGTCTGTGGTATACTTCAAAAATTAGTCACCCTACAATGTAGTGTGTTCAAATTAAACAGATGTATACAGTTAAAATAATTAGTGTAGTCTCTATAAACAATTTCTGTTCCAGGATTTATATGTAGAGCTAACGTTTACTTCAGAATAAAACATTGACAAACAGGGAAGAAAGAGAATCAGAACTTTCACAGAGCTGTACTTGACCGTATCTTATAGACAAAGCAGAATTACAATGCATGTAACAAAAACGTTAGAAGTTTTTTTTAAAAGTTGATAGTTACAAATATGGTACGTAACAATTTTCTACTTTATTTCAGTACAATTTTCAACATACAGTCTACTATTTCTCAAGATATTTGAAAACTTAAAACAAAATTTCTATAGACTACTTGCAAACAGTAAAATTTAAGTAAAATGCTTACATTCTTATTTGAAAACAAAAATCAGGTAAAAAAAATGGTGGGTGCAAGTTCTGCTCTGCTGTAATCTTACTTCATTATTATTCCTAAAAGAGAGAGAAAAAAAATTGAAGATTAACACAAGATGTGGAGAGTTAAAAGGAACCATATTAATAATTGTTCCTAAAAATGAAATAACTAATTCACCCACCAAATCTGTATCCAAAAAAAATCTGTCAGAATCATAAGGTGAAATTTTATACCTTTTCCTCCTTGCGTCTGTCCTTCTTTTCTTCATTATTTTCCATGGTCTCTTCTTCATCTTCAACAATCCCATCCCCTTGGTATTTGTCATGAGTCCATTTAGGACTGCTACCTGATTTTTTGAAGTTAAAGCGCCCTCTGCCACGTTGAAAAGTACCACGACCTCTTCCTCTTTTGGCCCAATAATCCACACCATCATCTCTGTCGTCATGCTACAGAAAGGTTAAAAACAATTGTCAATGAAATGTTTCTTGTAAAGATCATTTCTCCAATCATAAACCATAGTATTAACCTTCTGAAGATGGGACATATGAGATTGGTAATATTCTAAAACAAAACCAGTAAAACTGCATTTTTCAACAAAAATATATTCCATCGTCAAGAGAATAACTACATCTTACTACTTAGCAACCCAAGCACTGAGGGTTACCCAATCATTTGGAGAATCTCAACTGCTAAATTACCACTGATTTTTAGAATTCTCAGTTTTGTTTTTGTATTATGTCAATCCAAGTCCACTTACTACACCAAATGCAATGAGATAAAATAACCAGTTTTTCTGGTTATTTCTAACCATCTTAGTCATAAAGATGCGGCAGAAAGTCATAAAAATATCACTAACGTTCACTAAAATGAAACTGGTGGTATGAATTTTATACTTTACATATAAAAGCAGATTTTAAATATACTGAGATTGAAATCTAGATCAATGTATATAATACATATCAATGTTCTGGGCTAGAGAATTTCAACGGTAAATCATGACATGGTCCCTAGAATTAACACCTCACTCAGTTCTTCTTCATCAATCTAAAGTACTGCAGTTATCACGTCCCAGCTTTAATTATTAATTGTATTCAAATACAGATGTTCCCAAAATTATGAATTGTTCTATTAAGCAAAACAATCTGCAAAACTGAAAAGTACTTGACTTTGTAGATGAGTAGAAATGGGTATTATATTCATACAAAAGGCCAAAGGAGTCCTGTATGTAATTTAATTAACTGCTAACTTACTAACTTTGTCACCCACAAAAATGGGAAATAAAGCAAAATGCCCATTTATGAGAAAAGGGGTATAACGCAAACAAAATGTTGTGTAATCTATAGAGTACTAGTAGTGAGCAATCATCCAAAAGCCACTAAAACTTATTTTTACATAATATATGAGGTTTTTTTTTTCCCAAAACATAAGACTTTGCCTTTGGACATATTCATTTAACTGATTAACCCCCTTCATGACTTGAAAAGTTCAATTATATGGGCAACTAACAGGCTATATGAAAGAGAACTTACCAACTGCTAATAATCTATCCTTATCAAATCATTCAAAGATTACTAGGTAGAGGTGTACATGACTCTATAATGAATGAATTTTGGAACTATCAAAAGTGTAAATTTAAATACAGCAGTTTATTGCAAACCCAAAATAAACTACTTTAAAACAGCCTGCCACTAAAAATAATGCCCACTCGACTACATAATTTCATGCTCCCTTATCACATTAACATACCCAACTCTTAAGTGCTTTTTTATGATATTTATACAATACGCCATGGATTCTGGGAAGAGGTTTTGGAGTAGAAGCACGGATTTAAATCTTATCACAAACTGTGTGACTTTGGGCAACCTCTCTAGAATTTACTTCATTTTAATAATACGTTCCTTGAGGGAACACAGATCAGTAGGAAGTACCTGGCCCAGTGTCTGACAAGCAAGCACTCAACAAACAGTGGCAAAAATGTTTCTATAGTGTGTAATATGGGTCTGGTCCTGTTCTAAACACCTTACATGTACTTATTCATCTAATCCTCACAACAACCCTCTAAAATACTGTTACTATCCCCATTTTAGAAATAAAGAAACTGAGGCACAGAGAAATTAAGTGACTTGCCAAAGGTCACAGACTAGCCCTTTCTTCTACCCCTTGTGACCATCACCCATAAAACATATTTCCCAGATACCCTGGTGGCAGTATATGATTACCACACCAGGTAGTTAAGAGCAGAAACAGAAAAGCCAATGGCAAAGCTAAACACTGGGGTTAAACTAGCCATTGCTTTTAATATACAATCATCTGAAACTTGGTAAACACAACAGCACCTAAACAATAACCATGTCTTTCGTAGGGTATCCCGGCAGCTACTTAATTGAGATTTTTGATGCTAAACATATTCTTAATACTCAAGTTTTATATCGAAGATTTCAATCTCATTATTAAAATTTTTAAATTTTAATTATCTCAGATTAAAATGGGCCAGAAGTTAGATATTCATACACAGCTAAGAACATGTTAACAAAGGAGTCTGTATTAGAACCAAGACTTTCTGAATCATCTTCTTTCTTCTCTATACAAGGATCAAGTTTCAAACAGTTAATTACCAAAACTCCAATCCTGATCCCCGTTTCCCACCAGGGATTTTCTCTTCCTTTGAAGGCAGCAACTCAACACTGAGAACCTTCAGTACTTTCCCACTTGCTCCAACTCTTCACACTCATCACTCCATAGAATTTCAGGCTCTAACTAAAACTAGTATCTTTCCTGGAATTTTTATTATTGAAAACATTACCACACCTTTGCATAAAACAAATCTTAGAGATAGGAAATTTCAGAAAAGAATGCAACAAAGATTACTATAACTCAGTACTGGACAACAAATAATACCAACAAGACCTTTCAGAACCCTGACTCTGGAGCCCAATGAGTTAAGTCCTGACCCCACTGGTACTAGCCACATAACTGGTTAAGCTACTCAACCTCTGTACCTCAGTTTTTTCCATCCACAAAAATGGAATAACGGCCCCAACTCAAAAGGCTTTTTAAAGTATTAACACGCACGGAACACTCAGAACAGCACCGAGCGTGGTACATAATGCTTAATAAATGTTATCTATTATTACTAAGCTTTGTTTTGTTTTTTTGAGACAGATTCTCGCTCTGTCTCCCAAGCTGGAGTATAGTGGCGCAATCTTGGCTCACTGCAACCTCCGCCTCTCGGGTTCAAGCGATTCTCCTGCCTCAGCCTCCTGAGTAGCTGGGACTATAGGCACGTGCCATCACGCTCGGCTACTTTTTGTATTTTTAGGAGAGACAGGGTTTCCACATGTTGCCCAGGCTGGTCTTGAACTCCTGACCTCGTGGTCTGCCTGTCTCGGTGTCCCAAAGTGCTGGGATTACAGGCGTGAACCACCGTGCCCGGCCTGTTATTACTAAGTATTAATGTTTCATCCAAATGGGCAAACTCTTAAACTGGTCAATTGTTCTGAAAGAACCTAAGGGAATGAATGTCTAGTTTTAGAAGACTTTCCTTCTGAATCGTATTTTTCTTTTTTTCCCTCAACATTCCTTTACATGTAAGATACAAAATTTTTTAATTCAACTATCCATGTGAAAACCAAAGTTGCCATTTCAATGGCTCATAATTAAGTAAAAACCAAAATAATTAACTTTGGGAATTGATTTATAAGGAAAAAGTATGTAATTTTGCTAGATATTCTAGTGAACATCATCAGTCTGTGGCAAATCAATGTGTATGGTTTTATACAGAGACCAAGATTTTTAAATATAACCCAGAAAAACATATAAAAATACTACTGCTACTTATATATGGCTAAATTCTTAAAATAAGACACTCTTCTTAATGAAACTACTGCCTAATTAAATGCCAACCCAAAATGAGTATGTACTTTTTAAGGGATAGCAGATTCTTAAGAGAATGCCATAGAAAAAAAGGCCTAAATTTTGTATTTGTAAGTTGTTAAAAGTGGTAAACAATTACTATCTACATGTTCACTTCTCATTTCTTCTTGACCTCCTGACCTATCATACCTTGTCTACTTCCCTGGCATTTTTACTCTCTCTCACTTTTCACCCCACCTTTGATATGTTGGTCTTTATCTCTTCTCTTCTGTGATCTTACCACAGCTTTAACGGTGACCTATAAAATTACAGCACATTTTTTGTTTCTCTAAATTTGAATTACCAACTATCCACTGGACAGCTCCTTCTCTCCCAAGCACTTCAAATTCAACCTGTTCAGAACAGAACTTAATCTTTTGAAAGGAGCTCTTTTCCTATAGATTTAGATTCCTTCCTCTCACTACCAACATCCCTGAATTCAAGTCCCCATAAATGTTACTTTTTCTCACATCTAGCCCCTTAGTTCAGACACTGTATTTTCTCAAACTGCTTAACTTTTAACACCCATGACTTATGTAAACTCTGCTTAAAACTCTTTTCTTAAAAGTATTAAGACCTTTGACACTGACTCCTTGTACTCAATTTTCCCAAACTTATACCAACCATCTAGCCATCTGAGTACTATAGTTCTCTATACCATGCTGTTTCACTCCTTCTGCTATGTGCAGTACACTTGCCTACCTCTTAACCTCAAGATTAATTAAGGTCAAGTTCCTCTACAAAAGTCTCTTCTAATCACTCTCTCCTTTGCAAAAATCCACCTATCCTTCTTTGGAAAAAGCAAAAAGCCACCATATATATTTAGAATGTTTGTTTCTCTACTACTAGTCTCTAAGTCAAAAATTGGAATCACATCCTACTTGTCCTTCCATCCTTAGTACCTAGCATAAACATAATCCTTCTTGTCTTTCCATCCTTAGTACCTAGCATAAACATAAGTCTGTTAATACACAAATTCTTGAACTAAGAAGTAAGTCAAAAATTGGAATCACACCTACTTGTCTTTCCATCCTTAGTACCTACCATAAACATAAGTCTGTTAATACATAAATTATTGAACCAAGAAGTAGATGGATCTTTCACATTTTTCTACACATCAAATGCCTTTTACTTTCCAGAATGTCAATTCAAGCCACTCAAGAAGCATAAACTGAGAAAACATTACACATAACGCACTCTGTAATTTTTTGGTTCTTGGTCATTAACATGCCAAAAACGAGGCAAATGGAAATATATTTTTGAAACAAATATATTGTTTTTCCAGACAAAACAGAGATCCACTTCAAACTACAGCTATAATCTCTAAGTAGGTATGTCATGGACATTGAGGTTTATTCAAATACATTCATAAAAAGCCAACTGAAAAAGTCAACAACTCTTCAAGTCCAATACAATTTTCCTCCATGGAAGCAACTAGTTTTCAGAACTAGTCTCTGAAACATAAATTCTCTGAAAAGCCATGACAAAAAAATGAATACTTCTGGTAATAGTTTTGGTATATTCTTGTACACGTCTATAATGCAGCAAGGACCCTTTTCCCCATGCCAAACAGCAGAAAATGCCCATCCTTATCTAGAGAATCCTTCAGGACCTACCACCTCTAGCTTCATCCTTGAAAAACTATTTCAGAGGGAAAAGCACCTCTACCACAGGAAGCACCAAATTAGTGTACCTAGCAGCAACTTTTCTATAATGTAAGTTTTCATCATCTTTTTTCACCAATGAAAGCTGACAGCCTCCCTAAAATTCTTAATTACACGTACTTTGAAAAAATTCTTCTCCTTTTCATTTAAACAAATAGCTATGATGATGGAAGGTACATCTTAATGTGAAGTTTCTACAACTGTCACTGTCTTATAGACAGATATAAAACAAACATTAAGCTCAACTATAATATAATGTTCTTCTCTGAATGTGGGTAACAAATTAGGTATATTTTTCGCTTACCCTGATCAGCCTATGTTTAATATCAAGAAAGTATGAACAGGACTAAAGGGACCCACATTTTTCAAAATTTCAAATCATCTGGGTAATTATTTTAAAAAAGGTTTCCCACATAACGGTGAATCTTCTTATAGTAGTGGTTATCTGTACTTAAATGTATTCACCTAGTATGCTTTGAAAATTAATGCAAACCAAATAAACACAGATGTCTAACACCCACCAAGAAGTACTTCTTGCTCTTTGGGGTATATTCTGGATCCCATTCCTCTTCCTTCGGTCTCTTTTGAAAAGTAGTATTTGAGTTGTTTGGACCAGTATTTGTCCCAGCAAAAACTCCTCTGGCTCTTCCTCTGCCTCTAATTCGAAACTGATTAACATTAACAAAATTGTTTAGTGATGCAATCAAAAGGTATTTAGTTACATGCAAACTCTAATTTTACTGCAGTAACAAAAAACATACGCCCTAATTTCCTATCTAAATCTCGTAGCCATTGAGGATGAAAAGGATGGCCATTTTATATCACAGGCAAAAAATTCTGCCAACTAAAAGTTGAGTAGGTTAAGAAGAAATGATCAACCTAAGTGTTAGAATACTGTACTTTCAAGGACTGAACTAATTTTTTTTTTTTTTTTGAGACAAGAGTCTCGCTCTTTCTCCCAGTCTGGAGTGCAGTGGCGCAATCTCGGCTCACTGCAAGCTCTGCCTCTCAGGTTCACGCCAATTCTCCTGCCTCAGCCTCCCGAGTAGCTGGGACTACAGGCGCCCATCACCACGCCCGGTTAATTTTTTGTATTCTTAGTAGAGACAGGGTTTCACCGTGTTAGCCAGGATGGTCTCGACCTCCTGAACTCGTGATCCACCCGCCTCGGCCTCCCAAAGTGCTGGGATTACAGGCATGAGCCACCGCGCCCGGCCTGAACTAATATTTTTAAATAATCAAGCTGTTTTTCCTTTTTACTGGCCAAAAGTTGTCTAATTTCTTTGAATTACCATAGAAGCCCCAAGTATTCAGCCATACCTAACACCATATAAGCAAAGCTCTTCTCTTTCCCAAATTATCTAATTAATGAACTCCACCAAAACCCAACTAGATACTCGCTCAAGGTAGGAGTGTGAATCTAGAAATTAAAGAGGCAAGAAGATGCACTACCATAAAGTCATTATATTAATAATTATAACGACTTACGGAAACATGGGGATAATGTATACGCTATGTGAAATATTTCTATGATTTCTATGATTGATACCCATATAAGCAAGGATTTGAAGAAAGCAGGTAAAATGAATGTAACTGTAATACAGAGATGAACATACAGGGGTTTTATTAAGGCGTTAAGGTACCTTTTCAAAAACTAAGTGATTAAAGAAATGTTATTACCAATCAGTAACTTTCCTTGACTCTTGGTCTTTAAGGACTAGGTACAGTTATTGATCTTGAAGTCAAGAGAAGTACCTAGTTTATACAGATGCTTCTAGATCTCAAAATGGCATTTCTAAATGAAGACAGCACTTCAAACACCACTTCATGTTTCAATACTACCTCTGATTTTAGGAATAATGACACACATAACATCTCTAAATCATGTATATGACCTTCCTTATGTACATTACTCTAAGATAAACTCCTACCAAGCAATCAAAGATAATTTTTTCACTTACAAAGGTTCCTCGTGGTCGGCTAACTCCTGCAAAGCCTGAGTATTCTTTCATTTCATGGTGAGTTTTAAATTCTTCTTCTCTTTCCTTCTTACTCTCCTTTTCTTCTCGAGAACTGGGAGAAGAAGGTGATGCTGAAGAGGATGAAGATCGAGAATGATCTTGCTCTCTACTTTTATGTTTACTGCAAAATAAAGAAAACAAAAAATGTGCTACTTTTAAAAAGATAAAGACCCTGCTGAATCTTACAATAGAAGAGATATTTTTCAAGTCAAAAACACTATCCCCTAATAAAATTACGTAAATAAAATAATTGGGTGTTAAACTTTGACACAGTCTGCTTCCATTCTCCTTCAATATGTGTTTTACATCAATAATGAAAAACATGCTAGGGCCTGCCAGTTAGAAAATAGTAGTCTGTAAAGGTCAAGAATAAGGTTCAGTTCTTTAGTATTTTTAAATTAACTTATATCTTTTATTACTTTAACGAAAGGAAGAGAAGAGTAGGAAAAAGTAAGGATGTTCTTAAGGCCAAGTTTCAAAATGACTGCAGTTTGTACACTCTGGGTGAAAATAGTTGGTATAGTTTGGGCTATAGTACCATTATAGCAAATAAAAAGCATATGACATTACAAATAACAGCCATAAATTTAATAACACAAATAAAATCCACCATTTACCTAATGAATAGCAAGGAAAAAGATTATCTATAATACTTTGTGTTCCTATTTGCCTCTATGATGATCAAATTTACATGATTTAATGCAACACCCGAAAAGGTCATACCTGTGGTTAACTCTTACCACTGCTAACAGTTTCCATGGAAATATTATTTTGAAAGACTAATACACATTGCTATTTCTAGTCCTTCCTCCCCCCCATCTCTCCCATGTTAAACCACTAGATATCAGTTTAAAATTCTTGTACTCTGGGTGTTATGAGTTGAAAAAGTGCGGAATCAAGCATAACGAACCAAAGTTCTTACACAAACTGTTTCTAGAAATGCACTGCATTGAAGTCCAACCTCCTGATGTAGCCTGGATAATAGGACACATTAATTTGTCATTTTTTTTTTCAGTGTTAGCTTGCTATTCCAAAGTTTTTGTCCTCATCCACCATAAGCCGTGTAAAAGACAAATACATTTTTGCTGTAAAACAAATAATTTTAATTGTTTAAATTTAAACATTCGATTACACAGTCAAAATTGAAAGCAATTAAGCTGACAATTATTAAAGGCTAATTAGAAGCTAAAACCTATCTTAGTCAGTTTGAACAATTACCTGTCATCTTTGTAAGATTTGTATTCCTTGTAATCTTTTGGAGTTTTTTCCTGCTTTCTTGATCCACTGGATTCCCTGGAGCCCTTGGAATCTCCCCGTTCTTTACTTCTTTCTTTTCTACGGCGATCAATGTCATGCCGAAGGTCAGCAGAGTCACACCTTAATTTTTTATCTCCCTATAAAAGACAGACGTAAAATACAGATTTCAGGGGAGAAACTGAAAATATATATATACACATATTATAGAGTTAAGTTTTATGCCAGCTTCTAAACTGCCATTTTAGTATCAGCAAATAATGAATCATATAAGATACTATCACTTAGTTTTTGTTAAAAAGTACTTGATTATTTTTACTAAACATTTGGGTATACAAAGTCAGTGGAACTGGGGAAATTATTAAAAGCTAAGTATCTTGAGAATTTTGCAGGTTTTTATCCAAAACAATCTATAATAAATTTTTGTACAGTAAATGATACAAATATTTTTTCCACTCAGCACATCCTATTATCCCTCATCCTTCCAAATGCTGTTTTCAATAGTTGAATAATGACAGATGTTATAATCTGTAGTTGTGATGTAGCCTTCTACCTAAAAAAGAGAGATCCTAACATAATGGTTCTCATTACTTAAGCCTCATTATGATCAAGCTCTTCCCAAATAATCTGACCAACCCAATTAAAAAAAAACTTCAAAAGAATTCTATAATTTCTAACATGCACGTAAAATATGATTAATGAAATCAATTGAGGTTGAACAAGGGTAGAAACAAAGCCAGAAAGATATTCGCAATCCTGTACTCAGTATCTTGGGCCATATACTGCCCTTTCTCAATTCAGGTATTGCAACGGACATTAGTTTAACTGGGTCACAATTCACCTCCTTCTTGTTCCATTGCTTTTTCAAATACTATATAATTTAGGAAGATGGAAAGAGGCATCTAGGAATGAAGAGAAATTATACATCAGTAAGATGCTAAGCAATGTGGACATCCTTGCTAGTATTCAACAATAAGTAGTATTTACTCTGGGAAGTCTGACTATAATATTCATAAGCATTCATAAAACTGAAAGTACAGATCTCCAAATGGTATCAACTACTCACCTATTTGCTCCCAGAGTCACAAAGAAAAAAATCTAATCAAGAGCAAAAAAACCTTCCTATTCACCTAGGTATTACCAAGTCCACAAGTAACAAGATAATATAAGTGAAACCACTTTGTAAATTACAAACTATATATACATAATTACATATTAACATGTTATTCATCCAGACAGGAAGATAAAAACCAATGGCATATCCTCTTATCTATTCATCAGTTATCTCTACTTTTTCTCCTCTGGATCAAAATCTGGTCTAAGTAATGAGGAGAGAATATACTCACTGTCAGAGCATGAGGACAGACTAAACTGTTGGGAAAACTAATTAACAACTTTGAACCCAATTTAAGTTAAAAACAAAAAAAAGTATTCACTTCTCAGAATCTGTTCTTTCAAGATCAATACGCCCCATGCAAAACAAAACAAAAAAAACACCTTATTTGTAAGCTCTAGATTCCCCACATCTAGTAATAGCATGCCCTATTAAACTTGTACACTACCACTGTCCATAATAGCTTCTAGTAACAAATGTGCCTGTTTTCAAAATAACCCAATTATTCAACAACTCTGCAAAACAGAAGCATTCCCGTTTTTCTAATTAGAAAAGCAAGGTTCAAGAGGTTATTTTCCAGTTATCATGTAGATAGTACTTAGTGACAGCCAGAAGTGGAATCAAGCAGTACTTCCAAGTCCCCTAATCTCTTCAAAACAGTTGTTCCCTATCTTTCCCCACATTTCTACTACTAGACGTTTTATGGCCTGATATAGATTAGTCTACCTGGCAAAGGTCATTTTGAATTGTCAGAGTATATTGGAGACCCCTTAACCACTGAATTCCATTCTCACCAAGACCCCTCAATGTCTTTCACAGGCTCCTTTCTCATGTTTCAAAGACATTCCCCCATTCCCCAAATATTCCAAGAGTGATAACAGTCTTTGTTCCAAACGTTCATTTGTAAATCAGTTCTTAGAATGCTTATTTCTTAATCCACATCAAAAGTGCCCAGTAGCATGGGGATTACTTCTTGTTATCTGTGAAGAACCTAGAGATATTAAATTTAGACACACAAATCGAGAAATATTTACTCTGGCTAATGAATCTCATCTCAAAATTCTAATTTTTATCTTTGATTTTATAATTTTCCTTTGTCTACCCACTGATTCTTTACACTTTTCTTAGGACTATTTTTTTTTTCCTTTCATTAGCGTTTTGAAAAAATACTCTTGGTTTAAATTTAAGATAGTATAGTGCCAGCTTAACTTCTTCCGGAAGGAAGAGCATGCGCACTACCATGATGTAGTTATGGATTAAAAGTAGAAGATATCTATAGACATTTTACCTTGAGAAACTATATTTGGTACAGTATCATTAACTAAGCTGAACTTAACATGAAGAAAATTACATTCAAAAACATACCTTCTGATTTTCTTCTTTAAAAACTCTCTCTTCCCCTGCTAAACGGGTATGCTTCCTCAAGGTACTTGGTGAGATGTCAATTCTCCTTAATGTGAAACAAAGTGTATTTTTAGTCATATTACTAACTTTTTGGTTCGAAAACATCCACACGATTATCCATTTTCCTACGAGTTATTTCTCTCCCAATCAACTAATTTAGCACACCAAGACTATTAATTTATTAATACACAATTAAGAAAAAATATCCACGAAGAATGAATTAAAATGCTCCAACCAGATATTTTTATATAGAAGTCTGGCCTTTAAAACATCCAACTTATTTTACTGATCAAAAATAGAAAAAATGTGTTTTGATTAAACTGGGTTTCATTTTAAACATCAACAAACACACATGAATAGGATTATTTGCTCCTGTCTTCAATATTTTTAGATATTCAGTGCCCCCTTGGTTTTATTCTGCGCCTTTCCCTTTTTAAGTCAGTATCGGTTGCAACTACCCAGTGCTTCTTTAGCAGTCATCACCAAAACCACACCAACTGTGTACGAAGTACCAAGTCAGATACTTCATAGCCAGTATCACTGTCAGTGCCACCCTGCAAAATGGGCATGATTATCCACATTTCGTATATGAAAACATTGATGTCCAGGGATTAAGTTGTTCATCACAATGCAACGAAGAGACACAGCCAGGATTTCAACACAACTATCTGACTTCAGTGCTCATGCTTTTGTTCTGTCTCTCTCATGGAACATTTTTTATTTCACAAACTTACTAGAAATTCAAAGGTTACTCTAGGCCTTCACTGCACCTCCCAAAAACCAGACTAACTGATAACTATTTAATTCCATACTGCAGAGAAGTAAGAGTTAATATTTCAAGTTCTAACAACCAGTTTCAACTAAGCTGAAAATTGAGAATTACAGAATTTTCAAGACTTAGAAATATATTTAAAGTATAAATGAGCAATAAAACCAAATCTGTATCAATGACAAAAGCAAACTTCCAATACAATCTTGTTTTAACAGAGTCTTCCTACCAAAACAACGTTTTTATACGTCAATTCAGCAGGATACATACCTGTGTATTTCAGGGCTCTTTTGCCGAGTACTATGTTCTTCAGTGGCTTTCTGATACGAAGTGAACCGCTCGTTTAGGGTCATTGCAGCTGACTTGAAGTATTGCTCTGTTGATTTAGAAGAAATACTGTCCAATTAGTTAACTTTACTTTAAGAGAGATTTGTTTGTGACAGAAGGGCATGTAGCAGGTGAAAAGAAAATAAAAATACTCAAGAAACCTAGCAAAAGAGAATTAAGTGTTACAAGGAACTCCTACCCTTTCAATTTCTTGTACCTCAACAGGAAAGTGCTTCGAAAGTTGCTCACAGGTCTCTGTCAATGCTACATCTAATCCAAGAGCAATTAATAGATTAAATCAAGAGTCTCTAATTCTACTTCATTAATACACTACTTCCTCAGAATAAAAAGGAACACAATCTATGGATGTTCTAATACCTTGCCAATATGAACCAATGATGTTACTTCAAGTAATCATTTGCAGAAAACAAAAATTAACAGGAAAATATGGAGCTAACCAAAAAGCTAGTTTGAGTAAACTATTAAATTTCATCAGTGACTACGCTGCCATATCAACAAAAATGGATTTATAAAAACACTGAATACTATCATTGAAATTGGAAAAATATTTTTAAATCAATTAACATTCAATAATTATCCAAAAATCTGGCATCTTGGCAAACCCAACAGCACATTTGATATTGCTGTTTTGTCTCTCTTCAAACAATTTTCAAACTAGTAATATCAATACTGATTATTTTAAAAACCAGTTAAAGATATGTTGTAAATGTAAAATAGAAAGACGTATAAAGTCATGAGCTATGAAATGTCACATTATGAAACAAGCTATCTGCTTAACAGGTCAACATACATCTGTGTCAACTTACCGCCCAATATCCAGCACATGTCTCATAACCAATCATTAAAACTTGAAACGGCCACTACAAGTGTAGTGCCTCAATCATAATTCCATGAAACCCAGGAATTTGAGCTAGCAACTCAGTTTTTATGCCATTTTTGCCAGGAAGACAGAAGATTCAACTTTGCCTGTATCTTTCAACAGCTATTTTACTTTGAAACATGGATTTTGCCATTTCAAAACATATTCCAGGACCTAGTTACAATGAAAAAGAAAACATCACTGGGCATTTTCAGCTCTATATAAAGTAAGAGCTGTTCAGATCGGTTGCACAATACCAATTATGAAACATCACTACAGTTCTTTTTTTTAAAAAAAAAAAAAAAAAGAAAAAAGAAAAAGGAAAAAATTTATCAAAACCTGATCTCAAAATTCAGCAATAAACTGTAAAATGTGGAGACAGGCCAAAAAAGATTAAAAAATTTAAAAAAAGAATGTTTCATATTTTATGTACCACAGTAATATGGTCATAAACTGGTTCACAAACCTACTTAGAGTCAAATAGCAAAACTGTCTTGTTACTGTGTTTAAATAATTACAGCCCAAAAGAAATTCATTTAACTGTTCACTGTTCTGATATATCAACTGCATAAAGAACTGCTAGAGCCAAGTTTCATCTATTACAGTGAGCTGTTCTCATGTCAAAAGACAAATTTTTTAAAAGCTAGGAGGGGATTAATTTTAAAGGACAAGTCTTCGAAGTTCCTGGGAAAGAACATGTCTCATAGTAAGTTGCTTTTTAAACACAAAAACAAAACTTAACCTAAACCAAAACAGATACCTAAAAATCTTTGAAAATTACTAGTAACTTTGCAACTATAATTACATACTGGTAAAAATTTAAAAAAAACAAAATCATTACTTTAGTTGAAATAAACACCCTTATCTTTAGGACCTAAAGAAGTGTCATCATTATCCTAATTAGTGACTATTCATGTAGTCAGTATTTATATAATATTCTTCTAAATTTCTTGAACGTTTTTCCTCTAAAAATCCTGATAAATTTTCGTTTTATCATTTTAAGTTTATATATTAAAAATTAAGCGCAAAAAAGAAAGTTTTTCCACTTCAGATTTCTTTAAAAGTTGAAAAGAAATTCTTAGTAAATAATATTCAATAATCCTGTCTGACTTTGTTATAAATCTATGCCAACATTTACTATCACAAGCCATAGGCATGCAATGAAAGACTATCTGTAAGCCTTCTGCACTTCAAATACACTACAATGACACACTTAAAAAACACTTTTAGCATTCAACAAATCTACATCATGTTCTACCATGATACAGATTTTTAGGGTATGGTTTCTCCAGCATTTCAATCACTTTTTATTAACTATCTTCCTAAGTTTCAATGCTATCAAGACTAGGGACTCTTTCATGAAACTACTTTTCCAAGTTTTAATAGCATTGATGTATATTTGCTAGCCCTGGGGTACATGAATTATTAAGCATAATTACTCATTTTTTTATTTGCATACAAGATAAATTTAATTCACAATACTAAACATACTAAGCATACCTTTAACATGATGAACCAAGGACACAATGTGTTGAATAAATGACTCTGAAGTGCTTTTGCTGGCCTGTGGCAACTTAATGTGGTCAAAGATGGATCGGAACTCTTGCTCCTTCTTGACAGAATGGACAAGTGTACTAGCAAGCAGCCTGTCTTTAGTCAAGGAAGCAGGTCTGGAACATATTGATAACACACACACACAAAATATACCATTGGTTTAAATAAAAAAAGGTATGTTCAGAAAGTGTAAGATAATTAACTGGAATATTAACTACCCACAGATTATTTACTGGGGATCAATATGGAATTACCTGTTAGAATCATCAAGAGGAACAGGTGCCATTTTGAGTTTGACTTCAGGACGATGAGAATCACTCGCTATCATTTTGATCCTAAGTGGGCTTTCCTCTCTGAAGGTAGATTTTTCTCGTGCATCCAGATTCTTGTGTAGAGGGGGACTGTAATCAAAGAGGTCTTTGAGCTTTTCAGACTTTACCTGCTCAGGTGACTGAGTTTCTTTCTTTACTGTTATTCTTTCAGAATTTTTGTCTTCTTCTTTGTGCTTATCTTTTGTAGTGCTAGGCCTTTCCACTACATATCCAGTCTCTTTAAGTTTATAATTTTTTTCTTCTCTAAATCCATCACTTTCTCTATTGCCTTTCAGTGAAACTTTGGACTTGTACTTGAGTCCTTCCTCCTCAGTATTCCGGTGAGATGCAGTAGTAAAACTTTTACCCTGATCTGCGAGGACTGACTTCCTGAACTGTCTATAATCCTCTGTCTCCTCTGTGTCATCCCCTTCTGAATCATTAAACTTTTGTTTTCCAGACTCTTTATCACTGAAGTAATCTAGAGCTTCCTGATCTTCCCATTCTCCCTCTGCCCTCCCTTTCTCTGATCCTTTCTCTTTTGAAGCCTCTTTATCCCTGGTATTACCCCTATCAAGCAGGAATACTCTAGACTCTTCATCTGTGAACCTGCGAATAAGCAAAGAAGAGGATAGTAACTCTGGATTGCATTCATTGTAGATCGCTTCCATATTTAAATGTGTTGCCCAATCCCTCAGGACCAGCAAGAGAGAAAAAACCCTATTGAAAAGTGCTTTTTCAGTTCCCACTTTTAAAAATCATTGAAAGCATCCATATAGAACTTATGTACTAACTTTTAAAATAAATTTACATTTGACTTCTGAAGTTTAAAAAGTAAAGCCAACCAAAAACCTGTCCTATTTAGTCACAATCCACAATTCTGCACTATCACGAACTTCTAGAGATTGCCTGAATTTAATTTTTGAAGCTAAGAACCACTAAGGATAATACACATTATGTTAGAATTCTCTTGATAATTACCCCCCAAAATTCAGACTGTTTCACTTACTTATTAATATAAACAAGAGTTCACACAAATCGATTTAAATACCATTCCAGTAATACTCTTTATGAGCATCACAAAACAATTCATATATACTTGCTCTAGAAAAATAATGATTTCTGGCACTGTTTCATAGAAACTAACGATCAGTTCAATCATAAATTCTAGGTTGTGCAGTGCTATTCCACAAACAGCATGTTTCCTCTATTTTCTCACTTTTAAGTCAAATCACAATACATGAAGCAACCAATTTTCATTGTTAGTAACTTTCAGCAACACTTGAGATCAGAATTTAAACAATGTATCTGTTTCAAATGTCATTAGTCAGTGAGAAATACCATTACCTTTTGTATAGTCAGGCTGAAATCATTAAATATTAACAGCCAGACTGTTTATGCCACCTAAGAACATGCAATATAGCTGCATTATTTATGTAGGTCACATTCTAATAATGAAAAGAACAAAATAAGCCTCCAATGCTTTAGTAAACTAAATTTCTAAAAGATCTACAGTTATTAACATATATAATTTAGTTATGCTCTAAGCTACTCAACTTCTCCTCATCTGTATTTTTAATTCTGGACCGAAAATGGTAAAATTAAGAGGAGAAACAGAAATTAGTGGTTTTTTTTTTTTTTTTTTCTTTTTAAAGAGACAGGGTCTTGCTCTGTTGCCCAGGCTGGAGTGCAGTAGGCACAATCATAGCTCACCAAAGCCTTGAACTCCTGGGCTCAAGAGATCCTCCCGCCTCAGCCTCCTGAGTAGCTGGATAAATTAATTTTTATTAAAACACTGAGCTTCCAAAGTTCACCAGATAAAAGTAAAAACAATTTGGAATTATCTTAAAATGAAGGAAGTCAAGAGTAAAAACTGCTAGTTAAATATGTATCACAAATTTACGTCTTTTAATTCCAAATAGAATTCAAAGAACAAAAACAGTATTATACTGTAGATTCTGTATTTTAGTTTTTACCTTTTTAAGAACTTCCCAGTCTTTGCAGTTTCCTGATCTCCACCATCAGGATAAAATGAGGAACGGCCCCTAGACTCATCTCTTGGAGCATTCTGTGGTGCGATTGTCTTTGCAGGACTTCTTCGTGAAGGGATGTGATGAATTGGACTATTCTGAGAGGGACTGTATCGACTAGATCCATTTCCAACAGAACCAGACCCAGACCTTTCAGGACTATGCTGAATGGAATGTGAATGCTGAGAAGGAGTATTTTTTGCAGAGTGAACTGTACTGAGCATGGGAGCATCAGAGCAAGATGAACTCTGACTAGGTGGTGTAGCAATAGGTGAAGGACTACGAGGTGATCTAGGACTATTATCATAAGCTGAAAGGCCAGGCCAAATATCACCGGATGTGGCTGATGACTTATTAAATTCATCGATAGATTCAGATGGGTCATGTTCAAATGTATCTTTCGGTTCCTCCTGTGATTTACTTTTCAACGGACTCTCTTCTTGGGGTTCCCCTTCGGCTTTTTTGGTTTGTTTTTCCTGAGACCCTCGTCTTTTAGAAACAGGAGATTTGCTATATGGGGATGAAGAACGAGAAGAGGATGATCTTGGAGACCTAGAAGATCTGTATGACCGGCGAGATCTGCTTCTGGATCTTTGAGAAGAAACGGATCTTCTTTTTGGACTCCTGGAACGTGAACGACCTCGTCTAGGACTCCTAGAGTGCCTTCTATTCCAGACAGGTCTATAACCACCTCGATGATATCTACCTCCTCCTCCTTGATAATACCCTCTACCCCTTCCTCTGTACCCGTAAGGTCGTCTCATTCCTCTATTATTTCTGTAATCACGACGATAATCTCTAGAATACATACGATCTCTACTACGAGACCTTGAATATGTTCTGGAACGAGACCTAGAACTAAAAATGAAATAAATATCAATGCAAGAAAAATAAAGCATTCCATCCTACCATTCTAAATACTCTGATTGAATATAACATGTAAATAAACGGTAACGGTAAAAATAGACTTTTTTTAAAAACCTCATCTGTACAAAAGTTTACGGTTTCTAATCAAAAAGCCTAAGGTAAATACTGAGAGAATACATTAAAGACCTTAAAAATGAAGGCACAAAACACACACACACACACACGTGCGTGTGTTATATATATATCACACACATTAGGACATATTAGCAAATTGTAGTACATCTAGGCAAGCACTTAAACTGATAATTGTAAAAGAATATTTAATGGGATGACATAATATACAGTTAAATGGGGAAAAGATTACACAAAACTGTATCAGTGAGATATTTTTAATTAAATATATACATAAAATAAAGTTAAGCCTGGGGGGAAAAAAAGAATAATCATCAACTACTATTAATTCTTAATGGGATTATGGTCATTTGTATTTTCAATTTCTGGTTTCTGTTTTCTATGCTAAGTATGTATTACTATTTAAAGAAAAATAACCAGAGTTGTTAATTTTTTAACAAAAAAAATTATTTTGTTAGAATTCAAAGAATCAAAGTCGGAAATGAGAAACTATGAAACAATATGCACAGATTTTTCACTGTCAAATTCTTGCATTACCCAATTCATCTCTTAACATTGTGGACAAATACAAAGAAACCTACCATATATTATACAGTAAAATTTGAGACCTGGAGTCAGACTAACTGGATTTCAATCCAAGCTCTGCCATTTACTAGAGCTTGTTAGCTGGACATTCTCAATTTCTCGCTTACAATAAGGGTAACAACAGATCCATTTCACAGGGTTCTTTGAGAATAAAATACATTTTGGGGTTTAGCACTGTGTTTAAGATACGCATTCAACAAATAATAACTGATACCATTATTTTAAAAATTTAAAGCACATTAAATCACCTGTATCGCTTCTTTCTAGAATGAGATCTTGATCTTGATCGAGAACTAGACTGTGATCTAGACTTTGACCTTGAAGAATGTGATCTAGAATTGGAGCGACCCATTTCTTTTCTCCTAATCAAATGATAGGGCAAAAAAAGGTTAAAATTACAATATGGTTTTTTAAATTTTACGTTATTTATTTTCAGATAAAATTTGATTTTTACAGAAGTTTCTCAAAGGCTATTATTCACCATCATTTTCAAATCAGTATTCAGAAGACAAGTCAATTATCCCTGACTAAAACTGTTTTCACCTGCATGATAGATACTGTAGATTAAAGACACAACTGAAGATTTTTATGGACTGCCCCACTTATGTGCCTCAATCCAAAAAGGCAGCAGCTGCAGAAGCCGGAAAGAGCAATGAGATCAGACTGCAGCAGCATGTTATGTGTTATTCCATGCCCAATACAAATGCCTACCTCTCCTGTAAGAAAGATAAATAAATAAATAAAGGTATTACAGATAAGGCAACTGAAATAAAATAAAGTGTCACAATACTAACAAAAAATAAACCTACTAGGCTGTTATCATAGTGCTTTATGGCCTTGAAAATGAGACTGAGCTGACCACTCCATATACACAATACTGTCTGGAGTGGTACTATATAGTATACAGGACACTAAGTTTCTGAACAGCTGGAGCCGTGGGTCTGCTCTCAGTACTCATGATTCCAGAATAAAGTGGACTTTTGTGACAATGACTAGTTCACCCTGAAGCTTTCTGTTAAGAAGATATAAAAAGAATAAAAGATAAAGAATTGGAGGGATTACTTCAAGAAAGATATATTAGAACGGTAAGAAAAAAAACCTCGGCACCAGTAGTTTAACTTTTCTAAACACTACATGGTACCCAATGCTATAATTAGACCGCAATGGGTACAGAAATCAGTAACTGTCAGAACTAATTGATTTATAAGATCTACTCCTCACAAAATTGAAAAAATATACATATATAGCAAATCACTGCATGTACATCCCAAATGTCACATTTTCAACTTTTCAATAATTGAGATATCTTGGCCTCTCAAGCTTGTTTTTGCTGCATAGAACTATTTTCAAATTTATACTAACTTACTCAAAAAGTATTCATTTCAATAAAAATCAACTTATTAAACTTCTAACAGCTTGCAATTCCCATAATACTTAAATAGTATCTCCTACAACCAAGTATTTTTGAAGGCACTTATTTTACCTACCTAGACTTTGTTGAGTTTAATAAAATACTATTTGGAAGTACTAAGATGAGTTCAGTTATAGAAGAGGTAATGGTAATACCTGGATAGTTCCTCATCAAACAATATAAATAACAAATTCGAGATGTTTGAGATAAATGCTGATTTCAAAACAGAACATAACTATCCTATAATAGACTACCACCTTTGTCTTCTCTCACTCTTCTTCTGAATCCCAAGGGAGCAAGAAATACATAAAGACAGAAATAAAACATAGGTTCAGGGTTCAAAAAGGCAGAATAAGAATTCCACAACACAGAAGAAAGAAATTTAGCATTAACACAGAGAGATCTGATACCTCGTAGAACACAAATTTGGTTTAGCAACTGTAGTTTTGACAACATCATGAAATTGGCAAAAACCAAATTTACAGCCTGTAAAGGAAGGAATCTTGGCCACTGGGAACTGCGACATTCTAGTGCTATCTGATTTCAAAATTCTGTCCTCCCAAACACTTTAATAATTTACATTCATTGTGATCAAATTTACTTTAAGATATTTATTTTTATCCCACTCTGAGATAATCAGACACACTGTAAGAAGAAACCAGAGCTGGAAACGATTTTGGAGATCCAGTCCAGCAATAAGGCAACATTCTTTTCCCCTGTATTAATCCGTAAATAAAACACTATGAGTTTACTAAGAGCTAGAGATGCTGTGTTGTGCTGTATCTCCAGAATCTCTGTTCCTGGCTCTTGAGGCTTTTTGGATGGTAATATCTGTTAAGGTTTCATGAATTCTGCAGGCTTTTCCAGTCAACAGGATGTAGTTGGGCTTGTGGCACATAAGCACAACAGGTATTTAATAAGTAACTATCAAATGAATGCATTCCCCAGAACCTGGATATTTTTTAAAGCAGCAAATTTATTTTTAAAGGTGTTTTGCTTTGCTTTTTAATAGCTACAACTGAAACTTCAAAAACTAATGGAAAGAAAGCATGCCTATCAAATAGCAGTCTAAAAGAAGTGGATATCTTCTGCTCTACTGCAAAAATACACTTAGGAAAAAAGCTAAGAACATGGTCTCTGCATTTAAACTACATGAATTCAAATTCGTTAAGCTCTTTGAGCCTGTTCCTCAACTGTAAAACGAAGAAAATAACACTGCCTACTTCGCAGACTTGTAGAGGACTTAATGAGTTGATGAACTTAATTCACTTAATACACCTAGCACATAAGAAGCAACCAATTTGAATTACCTAAACACTACAGTAGAAACAAGTTATGAATCTCCTCTTGTTTACATTAGGGAAAATGGGTTAAGTAGCAGAGTTTATCTTGTATGTCCTGAGTCTTTTAGTAGATGTGTTTATAGAAATAGAAAAAGCAGGAACACAACCTGGAAGACGAGAGAAAAAGAACCTTTTCCCTAAAACTAACTTAATATCTGACTTACTTCATACAAGTCACCAAAATAAACAAAAAACTGAATCATCAATTCAGTAGCGACATTTCCTCAAAAAAGTCAAAAGTGAAAACTAGAAAAATGAATGCTCTTTACCTTGGCTTTTAAGCAGGATCAAGAAGTCAACTGAAGTCTTTCAGATACTGTAAATATTCCTCCTGGAGAGAATGCTCTGAGAGATTAAACTCTAAATTCAAATTCCTAGCGAAGACAAAAAAAATTATTTTGATTTATGTCAAATTAAATAACCATTATTTACAATGCATATAATGGGCACTGCAATAAACTCTAATAAATGCACTTACAATTTCAGGGAAGAAAAAACTAATTCAGGAAATAGGAAATTTTTAACCATAAAAGCCTAAAACTCAACTTTTTTGTAAACCACAATGCAGTAGTGTATTATGAAACTGACAGCATCTTTTTAACTACTTGAATTCTAATTGTAGCAATTTGAGCTTTAGGAAACATGGTATGTTGTGGTTTCATCAGAAAATTCCAAGGTAGCTAACATAATGCCATCTTGCTACGGGGCAAGGTGGCACAAGCCTGTAGTCCCAGCTACTTGGGAAGCCGAGGCAGAAGGAGTTTGACACTGCAATGTGCTGTGATCACACCTGGGACTAGCTACTGCACTTTAGCCTTGGCAACATAGCAAGACCCCATCTCAAAAAAAAAAAAAAAAATGTAATCTATAATTTTCATAATGCTCTACTTTATAACTCTGAAATATGAGTTTAATGTTTTGCCACTTATTCTCTTTGGTACTTCCTTTCACACAATTTAGTTTCATGTGAAATGATTTTAAAATCCACATTAACAGCCATCATAGTAACTTCAAATTCTGTGCCTAAAAGCATCTTGATACATGTATATTCAAATAAAAGAACAGTCAGCAATGAAACTTTTATCTATTGAAAGTAAATATTCTTCCTAAAATAATTTATCATTACTCTGTAAATACACTTTGCACAAAATATTCAAGTTACCAATACTGAAAAGTTTAGCTCTGTGTATATTCACATCAAGTATGTGCAAAGGATAGTCTAAAGCACTAGGGGAACAGCAACTAAGGAATACAAGATTAATATACGCCAGCACTCAAAAGAATTCATGAACAAGTTTAAATGGAAATCTGTATCTCTTACCAAGATCCAATTTTAAAAATAAAATGAGACTGAAAATACAAAGAAGAAATGGTAACATTTAACTGGTGAATCAAGAATAGTGTCTCCTAAAATATCCATGGCTCTCCAACTTGGGAGAGATTTGAAGTTCAGGCTAGGAAGGAGGAATCGGAACCTATTATGGGAAACATACTAAAAAAGTAGTAAAGTCAAAAAGCCAAGTAAGGCTGGGTATAAAACAAAAGGATTTCTAAAGGACATGTAAGTTTAGTTTTTAAAATATCAAAACCCCAAGTGGCCAGAGGAAAAAAATGGCAGTATTTTAAACTGGAGTACTGTTAAAAAACTGTATTCTGACCCGGAAAGTCATTACTACTGATTCACTCCTAGAAGTGATACAAGGCTCATTTTAGCTAACATTTCCCTAAACAATTTCAAAAGGCTAATTTCTATATATATCCAGAGAAGACTCAACTGCCAGATCTCTTTACTTCAAGTCATGATATTTTGAAGTTCAAAGAAAATAAACACTAGATGTAAAAAACTGACAGAAGAGGGAACATAGGCTGTTAGACCAGTGGATATACATTCCTGTTCACTATCTATAAATATATTCAAGTATCCACACCAATAACTCAAATAATACACAAAATGTGATACAATAAATCAGTATCAAAGCTGATTAGTTCAGCTAATTTTTAAAAAATGAAAGTCTACATACAAAGCACAATACTAGTTACTATAGGAAGTATGTCTATGTAAGTGGTCCCTGCCTTCCAAAAACCAAATCAAGAACAGACATCAGCAACAAATCATAGCAAACTAAACATCTAAGTATCAACCATGTGCAAAGAACCGTGCTAGGTGACTTAAATAAAATAATCTCATATTTGAGCCTGATAATCTCATGAGCTACGTGTTAATCCCATCTTTCAAATACAGAGAACTCTAAACTTTCCAAATAACTTGAAATAGGTGTCTTACATGCCAGACACTACTACTCTAATGCTGGGAATACAACATTTTAAGGAGGACTTTAAGTTCCCTACTCTCTTGAAGTTTTCAGAGAGAGGAAGACAGAAAACAAGAAAAAAATCAAATAGTGGCAAGTGCCACATTGGAGACGGGGGAAAAAGTACAAGTTGACATGCAGAGGAGGAGGGCAGGGACACTACTTAGGTGGATCCTTGGGCCCTCTTTAAGGAGGTAACATTTGGGTCTAAGGACAGGGAACACAGAAAAGATCCACAGAGGGAAGAGCATACTAGGCAGAGGACACAAACTTAGCAAATTCAGGACAGAAACACCAATAAGAAGGCAATGTGATCAAGGAGTTGAGTGTATGAAATAAGGCAGCAGGAGGAAGAATGGACCAGATCAAATAGCATCTAGTAGATCATCAAAAGGGGTCAGGATTTTACTTGGTTGAGAAACCCTTACAGGGTCTGCTTGGGTGAGTCACTCATCTGATTTCATTTTAAGATGGCTTCTATATAAAAAATAAACAGCAATGAAAAAAAAATTCAAGATGTGGTTTGTCAAAATGACTTGTTAATGGATTGTTAGGGGTGTGAAGTACAGAGAGTGAGGAAAAATGAAAAATCACTAGTGCCCTTAAATTCTAGGTTTTAGATTTAAACATCTCGGAGGAGGACAAGTTTGGGGGAGAAAACAAAAGATATGTTTGCCGTTTTTGGCACCCATAGTCGGGCTGTAAATGGTTAATCCAAAATTTGACTGAAATCTCCTGACTCCAACTCCAGTGCTCTCTCTTCAATACCCTAAAAGGTGCCTGAGGTGGCCAAAACCCAAATACAGAATTAAAAATGCCAAACTAATCTTCCCTTTATTACAACCAAGATCATTTAATAGATTCCCACTTGTATAGAGAGATAAGGAATAAACTGCAGTATGTGTCTTTAGCCAATTGATACACTAACCAATGAGGAACACAGGATAAAATAAAGCAGGTTTTATTTTTAAAAATAAGGTTCTTAAATATCTTAACAGAGCCTATCTTTCATGAAATAATACATAATGACCAGCTAGAACATAAGTGATCAGAAACCAGCTAGAAAACAATTATATCAGGCCAGGCACGGTGGCTCACCGTGTAATCCCAGCACTTTGGGAGGCCGAGGTGAGCAGATCCTGAGGTTACGAGTTCGAGACCAGCCTGGCCAACATGGTGAAACCCCACCTCTACTAAAAGTACCAAAATTAGCCAGATGAGGTGGTGCACGTCTACAGTCCCAGGTACTCCAGAGTCTGAGGCAGAAGAATCACTCGAACCCAGGAGGCGGAGACTGCAGTAAGCAAAAACTGCACCACTGCACTCCAGCCTGGGCAAGAGTGAGGCTGTCTCAAAAAAAAAGAGAAAATTTGATCAGAGCAAAGAAACCGGGCTTAACAAAATATCCAAGACAAAGCCACCCAAAATGAATTCTTTAAGATTACGATTTCAAGCATACTTGATCCTAGTCTTCACTTTAGCAGACTCAAGGAGTTTGGTCCCCAGATTGTTGTAAACAAAGTAATGCTATTTCCATCTTTTCAAATCCTAAAAATATAGCCCATGACTATTATTCCAGTAGACTAGATTCAAATCCTGGCTCAGCCATTAACTGACCAACACTGAACAAGTTAACTTAATCTGTCAGCTTCAAATTCTGTTGGTGTTTTTTTGCTTTTTATGTTTTTTGTTTTTGTTTTTTTTTTAAGGCTACTAATGGTACTTTCTTACAAGTACAGGGTTAAATGAACTAAGGCACGTAAACAGCTTAGTTTAATGTTTGGCTCATGGTATACAATCTAGCATTAGCCATCATTATTGGTAAACCTTGTTTAGGCAGCCTTTCTGCAAGCTAACCACGTTTACTTAAAATGATTCTTGCAGGTAAGGTTACCTTAATATTTTTGATACAGCATTAAACAGCATCATTTAGAAGTCTTTCCAGATATGCTTAATAAAATGTCTGGGCTGGGTGCAGTGGCTTACGCCTGTAATCCCAACACTTCGGGAGGCCAAGGCGGGCGGATCACCTCAGGTCAAGAGTTTGAGACCAGCCTGGCCAACATGGCAAAACCCTGTCTCTACTATAAATATAAAAATTAGCCGGGCGTGGCAGCGTGCGCCTCTAATCTCAGTTACTCTGGAGCCTGAGGCAGGAGAATCGCTTGAACCCGGGAGGTGGAAGTTGCAGTGAGCCAAGATCATGCCACTGCACTCCAGCCTGGATGACAGAGCAAGACACCATCTCAAAAACAGAAAAACTAGCCGGCCTTTGTGGCGTGCACCTGTAATCCCATGTATCGCTTGAACCTGGGAGGCAGAGGTTGCAGTGAGCCAAGATCACGCCACTGCACACCAGCCTGGGCGACAGAGTAAGACTGTGTCTCAAAAAAAAAAAAAAAAGAAAGAAAGAAAGAAAAAGAAAAAGAAAAAGAAAAATTAGCGGGACATGGTGGCAAGCAGGCGCCTGTAGTCCCAGCTACTTGGGAGGCTAAGGCACCAGAATCGCTTGAACCAGGGAAGCGGAGGTTGCAGTGAGCCGAGATGGCGCCACTGCACTCTAGCCTGAGCTACAAAGCGAGTCTCTGTCTCAAACAAATAGAGAAATAAAATTAAAGTGTTTGAAAACTCTAAAATACTACACAAATACAGGCTCTAGTATTATCTTCGTGTTAGTATACTGGTTGGTTTTCAGCCTTAGGGACAGTCAGAAGATATTAAATGCTATGACTGAGGTAACACTTATTACCTGAGTGTAAACAATTAACAAATTCATATCCAACAAGTACCCAGAGATTTTAGCTTCTTAATTCCCTCTTCTACTTATTTGCTAAATAACAAATCACTGTAAATTACACAGCTGAAGTCAGCTAGTGTGCAACTACTACTGATTTCCAACGTAGTTTCCGGAAACTCCCAACCCAAGCCCTACGTAGAACTGGTAAAACTTTCTCCATTTCTAAGTCTTCTCATCACATAGTTAACCTTGTACAGCTTGCTGCCCACAAAAGTTTAATAAATTCAACCGAGGACGGGGACAGGGGCTCACCCCTGTAATCCCAGCACTTTGGGTGGGCCAGGCGAGTGGATTACCTGAGGTCAGGAGTTCGACACCAATATTGTGAAACCCCATCTCTATCAAAAATACAAAAATTAGCCGGGTGTGGTGGCGGGCGCCTGCAGTTCCAGCTGCTGGGGGGGCGTGGTGGGGGGGCTGAGGCAGGAGAATCGCTTGGACCCGGAGACGGGAGGTTGCAATGAGCCGAGATTGGGCCACTGCACTCCTGCCTGGGCGACAGAGCGACATTCCGTCTCAAAAATAAATAAATAAATCAACCAGACCTGAGCTGAGCCTACCAGTGGGCCTATCAGACCTACAGGTCTGTCACCAAGTCTTACAATACCACTGTTCTTCAAAGTCAAGAAGGGCTCTGGCTAAACAGTTTCCTTTGCCACCATTTTAATTACCTGAATTAAAGAAGATATTTCAGTGTTCACCACAATGTAATGGTTAAAGTATGATATCACTAAGAGAAGATGCTCCAAGGTTGTTTACCATGAGCTACCTTTTTAAGTAACAAGGTCTCACTCTGTTGCCCCCGCTGGAGTGCAGGGGGGCGAGCACAGCACACAGCAGCCTCAACTCCCGCCGAGGAGTCACTTTTTCCCTCCCATCAAATTATTTATCCTGAATTGGTTATGATCAAAAATGCACAAACCTTGTAGCAGTTTTTCCTACGTAAAGGTTATTTACTGCCTAGACAGTATCCTAACCATTTCAACTAGAATCGAACTGAAATGAGAATTCACACGAGGAACAATAAATTTTGTTTTGCTTTGTAATACCAAAAAATTTGAAAGACGCTGTTGCAATGAGGTACAAGTCTGAAGTTGTTCATCTTTTTCATCAGTGTTAGCCACACTTGCTTTCAACTTGTCTTAATTTTTTTCCAATTCTAACATGCTTTTTCAAAAAGTCTGAGGTAGCAAAGTAGCTGCTGGTACTTCAGCTTGATTCTGAAGAAATAAATTTTAAAAGCGAATCTTAAAAGCCAACTCATGAATTTAAAATGAAGGCAAAGTCCAATTCGCCACTCCCACCCATTTCTCACACCAGCTGTCTACCAATTGTGGCTGCAACTTTTCTGACACGACTAAATGGGCTGAATCACTTGCTGAAAAGACTCGGCTTTGCTAGTACTCGTGAAGAACCGCACTTTCAGCCGGATGGGGCAGGGCCAGGCTCAGAACCACCAGCTAAGACCCAATCCCCTCGCTAGGGAAACGTAACTAGGCAACCACCACAAGTCAACAGCGCGCGCTAGCTTCAAAACAGCGGGTTGCAGCGGGTACTGAAATTAACTCCAGAGAACTAGGGTCAGCAGCCAGGGGCTGAACAGAGCCCTAAAACCTAGTAGCATCACAAAAATGAGGCATCAACTGACGGGTAGTCTGAAGCCAGGGAGGAATTTTAAAGACCACGAGAAAAGAGGTAGACTTACTCAACGCACTTTGCTGCGGGTCACAGTTATTTTTCTCAAAACCCCAAAGGCCAGGAAGAAAGGTGGCAGTCCCAGCCAATGAGAGGCGGACACAAGTTGCACCTCCGGCTGCCGTCGGCGCCGTAGGCGGGGTAGAAAGAAAGAGACGAGCGCGCGTGCGCGGAAGGCTCAGTCGGGCGCGCGCAGAGATACAGGCTGAAGAAATGGGGGAAGGGTGGAAGAGGAATATATGCGCACGCGCACGGAAGGCCGCGCGGGCTCCGGGTCTCGAGCCAGGTTCGCAAACACGAGCGCGCGCGCCGTTAGCACTGCTCAGCGCCCCCGCCCGGCCTTTTCGGCCCGTAGTGCCTCGAAAACCTGAAGAAAGCTGACGAAAAAACGCATAAATAACGGCGCAACGTCTCTTTGGTTCTCCTTTTGCCGCCAACCCGTCACCACCCACAGAAGAGTCAAAAATATGGCCTGTCCTCGGTCTTCACTGCCTCTTGAGTAACTTGAATACAGCGCGAGGCCTACCTGACACGCCGAATCGCGGTTCCGGGGATTTATCTCCGTTGCAACCACACAGCGGCCATTTCCCGACTCAAGAACGCGAGGAAAACCATAGAGGTACCTTCGACGCGCTAGCTCGTCTCCGTCACTTCCGATCTGGGGCGTGGCCTCGGGTGCCCCTAAATATGCGGGCAAGCCCCGCCCACCCTTCCGCTCTGGTCCGGCTTCCCGGCTGCTATTAAGATGTTGCCTGAGGCCTTCTGGGAAGTCGCGTGGCTGGTCTCGCGCGAAGGTGTGGCAGCCCCGCCCTCCGGTCCGTAGCGACAGCTTTGGCCGGAGAGGCGGTAGAGTGGGTTGGGTATTTTGCTAGGCCTGAGTTAGCTTGGCCGAAGGGGCTTTTCGCTGGCGTCTCTGCCTAGTTCCGAGGAGACCCTCTAGACCTCACCGCCGCCCCTACTTTTTACCTCAGTAAGCTTGTCTGGTCTGTTCTTTCTGTGGGGCCAGCTTAGACCAGGCAAAAAACAAAAAGACAATCCCACACTGAGGAAAAGACCAGGAGGCGAAACGCGGCTGTGATTGCAGACACGCTGCTCCTGAGCCAGCAAGGGCCACTTTTCTTCCTCTTGGACGCCTAACTGGAGATTAGAAAGCGTGGCTTTTGCTTTGCTATTAAATGCGGCAGACGCACTTAGTTGAAAAATGGCCACTATCTAAATCCCTTTCCTGAGTGGCGTCTGATCAAATCGGAGCTCACGCCGCAGCAGCCGAAAGCCTCTCAGGCTGCTCGCGCCAGAGGAGGCCGCCCTCCTGGCGGCGTGGTGACAGCTTTACCACAACGGCAACGTTGGCATAGGCATAAAAAAATAAAGAGCACGAAGCAGTTGAGCTTTCAGCCTGTGACGATGATTTGTGGCAGCCGAGGAACACAGCCCAACGTAGCTTGGTTGGCCAAAATTATAAGTCAGATTGAAAATAGGCAAGCCACATTTGATTTGAATAGAATTTAAATAACAGCCTTAGCACATTGTCCATTAATACTTCTCCGGGCTGCACTTTCTTAGGGCCTAAAACCGCTATTACTTTGATGTTTAGGGATGTTAACTACCTTGATGGATTTCAGACTTGTAATTAGCAACCAGAGTGTCAGTGAATGAATCGAATCTAGTATTGGGCCCTGGTTGTGAATTTACCACTGTGCTTAGGGCATTCTTCACAGTCCAATTTACCAGCTCAACTAGAAAAACGACAACGTTTTCATGGAGTGAATCGTAGGTTTTTTATTGTACAATCTGTCCCTCACCCCATTAGCACCTCAGGATGTGGACACAGGAATCTTTGGCCTTTTTGTTGTGCCCTGATGTCCCAAGCATTCGCAGGTATCAGGGAAAACCCCACCCCCGATATTCAACGTGGGTTCTATTTCCCTAAGCGTCGGCTGGTCTGAGATATTCTCAGTAAATATTTGTTGAGTGAATGAACTATATTAAAAAAAAAAAAAAAGGCTCAATACACCTCTGCTATTCTGCATGTATTGGGAGTCGGGGCGCTCAGGGCTGACAGCTTTTATTCATTTATTCAAAATACACCAAATTGCAGGCTAGGATATTATCTTGAACCACCCTCTGCAATTCTATTGCACATGTGTTGAAAATGAAGTCATCTATTTGAGGCAATATAACTGATTATGATTTTATTTACATAACGAGGTAGTAACAAAGGAGATCCTTTGGAACAAAGCCTTTAGTAAATGGAATTTATCCAGACTTCTCTTGAAATAGATCCATTTGATACGTGATGCTTTCCCAATCTACAAAGTAGGAGGTTCTTGAATTTAGATGTTTTATACACATTCTTATTTTCAAAACCTGAAATTCCACCATTACAGATTCATTCTTTGTAATAAATGTTTTTTCTATTAAAATACAAACGCTGAAAAGAGGAAAAAGGAGCCCATTTAACAAGTGGGCATTGGGGAAAAATAGAACATTATCTCAAGAAGAAATAATATAGTTGTAAACAAATGATCAAAACTGCTAAGAAGATACAAATAGAATGCTGAGATAAATTAGTAAGCTGATTTTAATTTTTTTTTTTTTTTAAGACAGAGTCTTGCTCTGTCACCCAGGCTGGAGTGCAGTGGCGCGATCTCGGCTCACTGCAACCTCCGCACCCCGGGTTCAAGCAAGTCTCCTGCCTCAGCCTCCCAGGTAGCTGGGGTTACAGGTTCCTGCCACCAAGCCCGGCTAATGTTTGTATTTTTAGTAGACATAGTGTTGCACCATGTTGGCTAGGCTGGTCCTAAAGTCCCAGCCTCAAGTGATCCGCCCGCCTCAGCCTCCCAAAGTGTGGGGATTACAGGCATGAGTCACCGCACCAGGCAAGGTAATTTTAATTTATGGTCATGGAGAAGTTATTGTTAATATGATTATAAAAGTCTTTCTTGAGAGATGTTGCTTTTGTTTTGGTTTGATTTTAATTTAAGATAATTGAAAAAGAGAAATGGACCAGATGCTGTGACTCACGCCTGTAATCCCAGCACTTTGGGAAGCCGACACGGCGGATCACTTGAGGTCTGGAGTTCGAGACCAGCCTAGCCAACATGATGAAACTCTGTCTCTCCTGAAAATACAAAAATTAGCTGGGCTTGGTGGAGGGCACTTGCAGTGCCAGCTACTTGGGAGGCTGAGGCAGGAGAATTTCTTGAACCCAGCAGGTGGCGGTTGCAGTGAGCCAAGATCACTCCACTGCACTCCTGCCTAGGTGACGGATCAAGACTGTATCTCAAAAAAAAAAGAAAGAAAGAAAAGGAAAAAGAGAAATGGAGAAGAATGGATATGTGAAAAGGACAAAGACAAGAAGATAGGAATGAGGATGGAGCTGGAAGTCTAGCACTAAGGCAAGCTCCAAGACCTGACTGGTTTTGTTTGGTTTGTTTTGTTTATCTTTTTAGGTGGAACATCTGAACTATTTCCATATTTGGGGAAGTTGAAGTTGAAGTGGTATTTGGAGGCTCATTCTTCACACTCCCTAAAAATACTGGCATTGGGAACCCAACAGTAGTAGTGAGAAGCAGGCAGCAGAGGAAACGAGACCAACAGAGATTCCCTAACTAGAGTGCTGATGGAGCCGGACTTTGGCTGTAGCTCCTGCTGCATTGCCTCCATTTATGCATATCCCTCTACAGGCTTTGTGCTAATTTCTTTTTTTAATTTTAAGTGATAAAATATGCATTGATTCTTCGAGCTAGCTGATATCCTTCCAGTAAATTTATTTTCCTGATGAGTTAATCAGAGTTGGTTTCTATTGTTTGCTAAGAACCCTGAACTCCGTGCACAGTTTTGAGTAGAAGCAGGTCCTATTTATGAGGTCAGTTTTCCAAATGGTCTGGCATTTTTTTAGATCTGTACCAGTGAAATAAATAGTTCCCCTTGTCTAGACTATTTCATTCCTACTGGTGGATAAATTGACTGGGATATTTTCCTTATTTTTCTATCCCCTTTTACATACTAAGAATGTAGAGTTATTTATTTAAAATATTTTAATTTTATTTTTTCAATTTTAATTATTTTGGTTTGAAATTACCAAAATTATTTAAGAATTATGTATTTACAGTATTGTTCCTTAGTATTCATTTCTCCATTTTGAAAAAAGAATTGGATATCAAAATGAGCCAGGTATGGTGGCTCACGCCTGTAATCCCAGCACTTTGGGAGGCTGAGGTAGGAGGATCACTTGAGTCAAGAGTTTGAGACCAACCTAGGCAATATGTGAGACCTTGTCTGTTTGAAAAATTTAAATATTTGGGTTTTTTTGTTGTTGTTGTTTGGTTTTGGGTTTTTTCTTTTTGAGATGGAGCCTCGCTCTGTTGCCCAGGCTGGAGTGCAGTGGTGCAATCTTGGCTCACTACATTCTCCGCCTCCCAGGTTCAAGCAGTTCTCTGCCTCAGCCTCCCGAGGAGCTGGGGTCACAGGTATGCACCACCACACCTGGCTAATTTTTGTATTTTTAGTACAGATGGGGTTTTACCATCTTGGCCAGCCTGGTCTTGAACTCCTGACCTCGTGATCCACCTGCCTTGACCTCCCAAAGTGCTGAGATTACAGGCGTGAGCCCCCGCGCCCAGCCGAAAAAATTAAATATTAACCGAGTGTGGTGGTTCCCACTTGTAATCCCAGCTACCTAGGAGGTTGAGTTAGGAGGCTTGCTTGAGCCTGGGAGGCAGAGGCCACAGTAAGCCAAGATTGTGCCACTGCACTCCAACCTGGGCAACAAAGCGAGACTCTTTCTTAAACAAACAAACAGAAAAATATCAAAATGTGACTGTTAACCATTGTTTCTAAGTTCCACCAAGATTAATGCACATCTTTCTCAGAAAGATGGAAACAACAAATAGAACATTAAATTCTTTCAATGTTTTCGTAAGAAATCTTTGCCCAGAAAGTATGCCAGCTTGCTGTTTGATGTAACTACTGAAGAACAAAGAGGGAACCCCCCTAAAAGGGGGCAACAGAATTATGATGAGATTCATCCACAGAAATCATTTCTTCCTTAAGAGAGGTTATAAGAGTTACAGAACACCTCCTTCTTTTAAAGCAGTCATCCAACAAATATCTCTGTTTGCCCCCTGAAAAGTCTGAAAGCTCAGTTCTACCCAGACAATTCATCTCACAGAAGGCTAAAATCACCTAAGCAAAGGGCTGCAACCAGTGATGACATTTAAAAGTAGTGAAATACAGAGCATAGAGTATTGGAGGAAGGAGTGAGGTAGGGGAGCCTCTCCAGATGTCTTGGGGTGCTGAAATTTCAGCCTCATTGCTTATTTTAAAAGAACTAAGAATTAAGCCTGGCCTGGAGAGGGAGTCACCGTTGATATTGACAAGCCCTGATGCCGGTTTTCTTAAAGTATAAAACAAAAGCCAACTCATGAGAATAACCTAGGTTGTTTAAGAGAACTGAATCTCATTACACATTTATTGAGGCAGAATCTGTGGAGGTAAGGATACACACTAAAGTTTTAGAACCACTGATTTATTGAACACCTGTCATATTCTAGATATTACAGACCAAGGGTCTCCAACTCCCAGACCAGTCCACACAGAAGGAGGTGAACATCAGTCCGGCGAAGCTTCATCTGTATTTACAGCCATTCCCCATCATTTGCATTACCATCTGAGCTCTGCCTCCTGTCACATTAGTGGTGGCCTTAGACTCATAGGAGCACGAACCCTATTGTGAACTGTGCATGCAAGGGATCTAGGTTGCAGGCTGCTTGTGAGAATCTAAGGCCTGATGATCTGTCACTGTCTCCCATCATGCCAACATGTGATCATCTAGTTGCAGGAAAACAAGGTCAGGGCTGCCACTGATTCTACATTATGGTGAGTTGTATAATTATTTCTTTATATATTACAATGTAATAATAATAGAAATAAAGTGCACAATAAATGTAATGCACTTATATCATCCTAAAACCATCCTTCCGCCCTCAGTCTGTGAAAAAATTGTCTTCCACAAAACCGGTCCCTGGTGCCAAAAAGGTTGGAGATCGCCATTACAGTCTGCAAAGCAGTATAAGACATCATTGCTGCTTCTCTGTTGTAACTCAAAATCCAGCAGAGATAGAGTGTAACTCTCACAATAGATCTACATGGGAGCAAGTACCAATGGTGAAAGAGGGGAAGAATTAGCATTTTAAAAATGAGTGGGATTTCACCTGTCATTTATTAATTTGTTTATTTAGTCAGCAAATTTGCCTGAAGCATATGTCATTTATAGGTACTAAGCCAGGTGCTCAGAATGGAGCAGTGATGAAGCCTAACGCTGACACTGCTCCCAGGTAGACTTCCTCTCTGTGAGGGAGACAGAACACATGTAAGCAGACACAAAGTCTGCTATCAATCAGGAAGTGATAGAAAATCAAAGAAGGAGACCTTATTTATTTATTTATTTAACTTTTAAGTTCAGGGGTACAAGTGCAGATTTGTTACGTAGGTAAACTCGCATCCTGGGGAGTTGTTGTAAAGGTTGCTTCATCACCAAGGTATTAAGCCGAGTACCCATTAGTTGTTTTTACCCATCCTCTTCTTCCTCCCACCCTCACCTTCTTAAAGGCCCTAGTGTGTGTTTTTCCCCTCAGTGTGTCCATATGTTCTCATCATTTAGCTCCCACTTATAAGTGAGAACATGTGGTGTTTGGTTTACTGTTCCCATGTTAGTTTGCTAAGGATGATGGCCTCCAGTTCCATCCCTGTCCCTGTAAAGGACATGATCTCATTATTTTTTTATGACTGCATAGTTGTCTATGGTGTATATGTACCACATTTTCTTTATCCAGTTCATCATTGATGGACATTTAGGTTGATTCCATATCTTTGCTATTGTGAATAGTGCTGCAGTGAACGTATGTGTGCATGTTATCTTTATAATAGAATGATTTGTATTCGTTTGGGTATATACCCAGTAATGGCATTGTTGGGTCAAATATTTCTCTCTCTTTTTTTCCTTTTTTTTATTTGAGACGGAGTCTCACTCTGTCGCCCAGGCTGGAGTGCAGTGGTGTCATCTCGGTTCACTGCAATCTCCACCTCCCAGATTCAAGTGATTCTCCTGCCTTAGCTTCCTGAGTAGCTGGGACTATAGGTGCACACTACCACACCGGGCTAATTTTTGTATTTTTAGTAGAGATGGGCTTTCACCATATTGGTCTTGAACTCCTGACCTCGTGATCCACCCGCCTTGGTCTCCCAAAGTGCTGGGATTACAGGCGTGAGCCACCATGCCCTGCCTAGGTCAAATATTTCTTTTTTAGATCTTTGAGGAATCACCACACTGCCTTCCACAAGAGCTGAACTAATTTACACTCTCACCAACAGTATATTGAATTTCTTTTTCTTCACAACCTCACCAGCATCTGGTATTTTTTCAACTTTTTAAGAGTAGCCATTCTGGCTATATGAGATGGTATCTCATTGTGGTTTTTATTTGCATTTCTCTAATAATCAGTGATGCTTTTTTTTTCTGTTTATTGTTTTTTTTTGTTGTTTTTTTTTTTTTTTTTTTTTTTGAGACAGTCTCCCACTGTCGCCAGGCTGGAGTGCAGTGGCACAATCTTGGCTCACTGCAACCTCCGCCTCCCGGGTTCAGGCGATTCTCCTGCCTCAGCCCCCCTGGTAGCTGGGACTACAGGCGCACACCACCAGGCCCAGCTAATTTTTGTATTTTTAGTAGAGACGAGGTTTCCCCATGTTGGCCAGGATGGTCTTGACCTCTTGATCCTCCCGCCTCGGCCTCCCAAAGTGCTGGGATTACAGGCCTGAGCCACAGCACCCTTCCCAATACCATTGTAATAGTTGGAAAGATTGGAGAGAATGATAGGGAAGGGAAAAATGGAATAGATTGGGAAAAGGGAAGGAAATCAGGAATTCAATTTTGAATATATTAGGCTTGATACGTGTGAAACTTTTAAGTACAGAGGGAAGGTATGAAGTTAAATGTGTGCATCCGTGGTTCAGAGGTGAGTTCTAGCCAAGAGATAAAGCAAAAAGATTATATATTAAATTATTGGATGAGTCTTGGTGCATTGGCTCACGCCTATAATCCCAGCAATTTGGGAGGCCACGGCAGGAGGATGGCTTGAGCCTAGGAGTTCAAGACCAGCCTGGGCAACATAGGGAGACCCCGTCTCTATTAAAAGTAAAAAAAATTGGCTGGGTGTGGTAGTGCACACCTGTAGTCCCATCTACTTGGAAGGCTGAGGCAGGAGGATTTCTTGAGCCCAGGATGTTGAGACTGCAGTGAGCCATGATTGCACCACTGTACTCCAGCCTGGGTGACAGAGCGAGACCATTTCTAAAAAAAATAAATAAAATAAGATAAAATAAAATCCTAGGATGAGCAATATAGGCAGACAAGAGAAGACAGCCCAGGAATGAACCCTAAAGAATCCCAACATTTAGAGATTTGTTAAAAGAGGAGGCAGAGCCAGTAAAGGAGACTGAGAACAGCCTATGAAGTAGGAAGTAAGTGAAATCAAATGTATTGGTTATCTACTGCTGCATAATGAATGACCCTGAATTTACCAGCTTAATGTTTACTATCTCACAGCTCCTGTGGGTCAGAAATCTGAGAGTGATTATTTGGGTGGTTCTGGCTTAGGGTACGTTGAAGTTGCACTCCAGCCTGGGTGACATAGGGAGACTGTCTCTAAAAATAAATAAATAAATAAGTCAATTTAAAAATCTCATTTAAAAGTTTATCTATCTATGTAGAAACAGAAGAATCAACCTCAAAATGATACTGATCTGCGTTTGTATTGAATGGCCACTTTATTGGCAATTTTTAAACCATTTTCTTCCTTTGCTGTTCTGTATTTTCCAAAATTTCTACAATAAAAATTACTTTTATAATATTAATATCAAAAAAACTTTTAAAAATGTAGACCACTGAATTGTATTTGAATTGTGTAAGATAATGAAGACCTAAAAACTGAGAGGTTTTGTTTTTGTTTTTGTTTTTGTTTTTCAGACGGCGTCTCGCCCTGTTGCCCAGGCTAAAGTGCAGTGGCACGATCTCAGCTCACTGCAACCTCCACCTCCCGGGTTCAAGCGATTCTCCTGCCTCTGCCTCCCAAGTAGCTGGAATTACAGGCATGCAACACGACGCCTGGCTAATTTTTGTATTTTAAGTAGAGTCGAGGTTTTACCATGTTGGCCAGGCTGGTCTGAAATTCCTGACCTCAGGTGATCTGCCCACCTCAGCCTGCCAAAGTGCTGGGATTACAGGCGTGAGCCACCGCGCCCAGCAAGAGTGTGTGTGTGTGTGTGTGTGTGTGTGTGTGTGTGTGTGTGTGTGTATGGTTCTTCCAAATCAAGTGTAAAAGCTCTCATTTAATAAGAAGAATAAGGATGGGTATGGTGGCTCATGCCTGTAATCCCATCACTTTAGGAAGCCGAATTGGGAGGATTACTTACACCCAGAGTTTGAAGTGTATGAGCCACTGTATTCCAACCTGGGTGACAGAGAACCTGCCTCTAAAAAATACATACATTCGTATATACATTATAAAATATCCATTACTAAATCACAGTCTCGATAAGCCTAATTATAAACTGCTGCTAGGAGAATATTTGCTTCCAGAGAGAATCTTTTAGATTTTTTTTTTGTGGGATTTTGGGGGTTTTTTTTCCTAGAGTGCTCTAGAGCCCTCTTTTAGCTGCATGAATCTTCTGTCAAGCAATGAAGGGGAGTACTTGGTTCAACAAGAGGAAAACATATATAAAATTGTTTGCTTCCATTTAAAAGGAACCTTTATACTGAATTCCAACCAACTGTGATAGTTAGACCTGAAAATGGCTTAATCGTTTGCAAGACAGTTATTTTTCAAAATTCTATTTGTCATATTAGGGTCTGGCTAGTTAAGTTAAAAGCACCACTGGCTGATTTCTTAAGTTCAATTTTAGATGTATAATAAAAGCGCAGACCTGACTTTGTGTTTCTAGTATTTGTGCCATTATTTTTTTAATCTACATTATTAAGCTTAACTTTGTACTGTAATGAGGTTAATTTCTGCCCACACAAGCCTATCCAGTAACTTTTCCTAAACACATTCGTTCTCCGTTATATATTCCAGGGAAATATTTCTGTCAATGGCATGTGAGATTATCTATTGACCCCATGATGAGATGCTTACTGCTTAAAAACAAATTCATTCACATGCTTAAAAATTGCTCAGGAGCAGGAACTATACAAATATTTATTGTTATTGGCCATTTATAATTTATTCATGGAGATCTAGCTGACAAACATCTGCTGCATAAAACTGAAAATTGGAAGGAAAAAAGAGTAAAAGTCACTGGAAAAATATAATTTAATCTCCATATGTCTTTGATACATAATTCAATTTATTACTTGCTAGTGGTATGAGATGCTCTGTAATAATAGATACATATATGAAATTTAACACAAAGGGAAATTGAAATTTTACTCAAAAGTGTATGTTGAAGGACAAAGTGAAGACAATAGTAATAATACAGTAATTAGCAAATGTATATTGGCAAAGATAGTATAAACTAGACTGTGATAAATAGACTCTAAAATACATAATGGCTTACATGCAATAGAAGCTTTTTCTCAAACAGTCCAAGATAGTTGAATTAGGTTGGTAAGTATTTTCTCCATGCAGTGATTCAGGGCCCCAAGCCATCTTGTGACTCCACGGGTAGAACTCAGGGGTCTACCAATTCCCAAGGAATCCATGGATAGACTTCAGAGCTGTCACTACAATTTGTTGTTGTTTTTAATTCAGTAGTTTTTTAGGTGGTTTTTGGTTACATGGATGAATTCTTCAGTGGTGAATTCTGAGATTTTAGTGCACCCATTACCCAACCAGTGTACACAGTACCCAGTATGTAGTCTTGTATCCCTCATACCTCTCCCAACCTCCCAGAGATGTCACTATATTTGTATGGGAAAAATTACATCCCTGTTGGGGCCAGGCATGGTGTCTCACACCTGTAATCCCAGCACTTTGGGAGGATAAGATGGGCAGATCAACTGAGGTCAGGAATTCGAGACCAGCCTGGCCAACATGGTGAAACCCCGTCTGTACTAAAAATACAAAAAAATTAGCGGGGCATGGTGACAGGCACCTGTAATCCCAGCTACTTGGGAGGCTGAGGCAGGAGAATTATTTGAACCCAGGAGGCAGAGGTTGCAGTGAACTGAGATCGCACCACTGCACTCCAGCCTGGGCAACAAGTACGTCCTTGTTAGCTTCAAACTAAAATTTATCATTTCCCTTAATTATGAATGTAGGCAAAACCACAGAAGTATTACCAGTACTTATGACTTTGAAACAAATAAAAATCACTGATTTTTAAAAAATCATTACTGTTAGGCCAGGCATGGTGGCTCACGCCTGTAATCCCAGCACTTTGGGAGGCCAAAGCAGGCAGATCACGAGGTGAAGAGTTCGAGACCAGCCTGGCCAATATGGTGAAACCCTGTCTCTGCTAAAAATACAAAAATTAGCCGGGTGTGGTGGCACATGCCTATACTCCCAGCTACTCGGGAGGCTGAGGCAGAAGAACTGCTTGAACTCGGGAGGTAGAGATTGCAGTGAACTGAGATGGTGCCACTGAACTCCAGCCTAGGCAACAGAGCCACAGCAAGACTCTGTCGCAGAAAAAAAAAAAAAATACTGTTTTGCAGATCTTTCAAAGAATCATTTCCACTTGGAATGCTTTCAAAATTATAGCAGTTGTATACCCGCCTCTAGATCCTCTACTTTAATATATTTTTTAAAAAGCATGTTATCGTAAAACCTTTACGTTAGCTCCCAGTGATCCTGGTTTCCTGGCATTCATACCCTTGTGTAATCCCCTTCCAGTGACAGAATATGGCAGAAATGATGCGATGTTATTTCTGAGATTAAGTGTACTGAATCTATATTCTGTACCCTCTCTTGGAGCACTTGCTGTAGGGGAAGTGAACTGCCATGTCCTGAGGTAACGAGAGATTGTGGAGAGCAATGCCACGAGTCTGTGGAAAGGTCAATATGACAAAGAACTGAAGCTTGCCAATAGCCATTTGAGTGAGCTTGGAAGTGGATCTTTCCCCAGGTAATGCCTCCAGATGACTGCCTACTTAGTTGGCATCTTGATTGTAGCCTTGTGAGATACCCTGAGCCCCAACCACCCAGCTAAGCTGGTCCCAGATTCCTGACCCCCAGGAATGTGAGAGAATAAATGTTTTAAGCTACTAAGGTTTGAGATAATTTCTTATATATCAATAGAGAGCTAGTATATACATATATCATATCACTAACTTTTTTTTTTTTTTTTGAGACGGAGTTTAGCTCTCGTTGCCCAGGCTGGAGTGCCATGGTGCAGTCTCGGCTCACTGCAGCCTTTGCCTCCCAGGTTCAAGTGATTCTCCCTGCCTCGGCCTCCTGAGTAGCTGGGATTACAGACACCCGCCACCACACCCAGCTAATGTTTTTTGTATTTTTAGTAGGGACGGGGTTTCACCATGTTGGCCAAGCTGGTCCCAAACTTCTGACCTCAGGTGATCACCCACCTCGGCCTCCCGATGTGCTGGGATTACAGGCGTGAGCCACTGCACCCAGCCCATATCACTAACTTTATAAATGTTTTTAGAATTGTATTCAATATAATTTATTTCCTTTATAATTCTGTTATTTTATTTTATGCATTTTAAAACATTACTTTGCCAGGCTTGTGCCTCTAATCACAACCATGCAGGAGGCTGAGGCAGGAGGATTACTTGAGACCAGGAGTTTGAGACCAGCCTGAGAAACATAGTGAGACTCTGTCTCTAAAACAATAAAAATTAAAATTTAAAAAATAATAAATAAAATGTTAGTCTGAGAAGGGATGCAGAGCATTCTTCAGTGTGCCAAACAATCCATGCATGGTACAAATAAGATTAGCCAGGTGCGGTGACTCACATACATAATCCAGCACTTTGGGAGGCCAAGGTGGGCAGATCATGAGGTCAGGAGTTTGAGATCAGCCTGGCCAATATGGTGAAACCCCATCTCTACTAAAAATACAAAAGTTAGTTGGGCATGGTGGCATGTGCCTATAGTCCCAGCTACTTGGGAGGCTGAGGCAGAAGAATCGCTTGAATCCGGGAGGTGGAGGTTGCAGTGAGCCGAGATTGCAACAGTGCACTCCAGCCTGGGCAACAGAGTGAGACTCAAAAAAAAAAAAAAAAAACAAGAAAAGATTAACCCTTCCTGTGGCCTCGTTGTTGCCTTGTACTAGCTGGCTAAAGGAGGACAGAACAGGGAGGAGGCCTACCTCCTTTTAATATCCTTGACCTAGGCATAGCAGACTTTTCTAATCACATTTATTGCAATAAACATGAACACATCTTGATGCAATAGAGACTGGCAAATGGAGTTCCTGGGTAAACTAGCATTTGCCCTATATGGCGCAAGGACCTATTTTGATAGTACCAGAGCAAATGCCAAAAATGTTAATAAACCAACGAAAATAATATCTGCCAGAATAGAATCTTAGGGTTTTTTGAAAAATAAACACAAGGAATCAAATTAAAGAAACAGATGCTGATGACATAAAAAATTTTGTGAACTTTTATTCCAAATGATATTTGTAGACCTAAAGATGTGAAGAACTGATTTGAATTTAGAATCTAGATCAGAAATCAAATTGTTCTTCAGTCTTCCTTAAGAATGAATAAATGTTGTAAGATTATGAATATAAAGTCTTAATTTTCCTGAAGTCATGGAACAAAGAATAGGATAGGATCCTTGCTGTTTATTTATTCAGTAAACATTTGCTGAGGGTCTACTGTGTAACAGGGACTGCACTAAGAACTGGGGAAAATGAGACTGCCAAAAATATGACAAGACCTCTGCAATGGACTGAACGTGTTGCCCCCAAAATTCCTATGTTGAGACCCTAATCTTAATGTGATGGTATTTGGAGGTAGGGCCTCTGGGTAGTAATTAGGACATAAGGGTGGGGCACTCTTAAATGTATTAGTGCCCTTATAAGAAAAGCCCAGGTAACTAGCTAGCTTTTGGTAGAATTATTGAAAATGCACTGTGATGGTTAATGAGTGTCAACTGCATTGGATTAAAGGATATAAAGTATTGTTCCTGAGTGTGACTGTGAGGGTGTTGCCAAGGGATATTAACGTTTGAGTCAGTGGACTGGGAGAGGCAGACCCACCCTCAAACTGCGTGGACACCATCTAAGCAGCTGCCAACTGGGCTAGAAAAAGCAGGCAGAAGGTGGAAGGAGATGACTTGCTGAGTCTTTGGGCCTTCGTCTTTCTCCTGTGCTGGATGCTTCCTGCCCTCAAATATCATACTACAAGTTCTTCAGCTTTTGGATTCTTGGACTTACACCTTCAGCTTTTGGATTCTTGGACTTACACCAGTGGTTTTCCAGGGGCTCTTGGGCTTTCAGCCACAGACTGAAGGCTGTACTGTCAGCTTCCCTGCTTTTGAGGTTTTGGGACTCAGACCAACTTCCTTGTTCCTCAGCTTGTAGATGGCCTATTGTGGGACTTCCTCTTGTGATCCTGTGAGTCAATTCTCCTTAATAAACTCCTCTTCATATATATATATATATATATATATATATATATATATATATATATAT
>NC_045438.1:35069449-35111511 GCF_002776525.5 Piliocolobus tephrosceles
ATATATATATATATATATATATATATATATATATATATATATATATCTCCTATTAGTTCTGTCCCCCTAGAGAACACTGCATTTATGAAACCACATAAATGGTGGTTTCATAAATTCAGTGTTGTGTGAAAAAATTAGTTATCTTGATGACTAACGACTCCTGGAGAAAAATCAAGACACAGATAAGTTGGGCTGCCAATAGCTCCTCAGATGACTTTGAGACGATGAGGCAAACCTACCCTTTCCTTGAACTTTCTGCCACTTGAGGATACAAGGAGAAGTTGGCAGCCTGCAACCCAGAAGAAGACCCTGACCAGAACTGGACCATGGTGGCACTGGATGTCAACTTTCCAGCCTCCAGAACAGTGAGAAATGTTTCTTTTGTTTGTAAGCCACCCAGCCTATGGCAATTCATTCTATCAACCTGAACTGACAGTCAGCCTGTTTCCAGAGATCTTATACTGAGGGAAGTGGCTCAGCAAAGTAAATCCGTACAGTGATCTCTACTAAGTTCTGTGACATACATAAACAGAGTGCTAAAAGCAATGTGCTAACAGCAAAATCATTCACAGTTTTTTAATTTCAACATCACTGGACTAAAACGATAAACTGGAATATCAGGCTTCAATTGTTAAATAGGGTAGGATTCCTATGGGGATAATTTTATGCCTTCCCAGGACCCTGAATCCACAAAGTAAAGCTGTCCCCCAATGTTCACAGAAAGTTTTCAGAGAAGATCTTAGGCCTCTGCTAATGGGAATGACAAGAAAGACTTGAAAATCCATGATGTGATTCCATAAATGCAGTGTCATGTGAAAAAACTAGTTATCCTCTGCTCCCTCCAATGTTTACAGGCTGACTCATGACTGATGACTCCTGGGGAAAAATCAAGACACAGGTAAGCTGAGCTGCCAATAGCTCATCAGATGTCTTTGGGAAGATGAGACAAACTTACCCTTTCCTCAGGCTGAGGCATCCCCACGCTTAGGCATGTGGCTTGAAGAGCAGGTGAGCAGAGTGCAGGCTGGAGCTCGGCCCCCTTTGAGCCTTTGGCTATACATTCTGGCACAGCAGTGGCCCTACCAGAAGCCCCTTGGCAAAGAAACACCTCTCCCCACTGCACCCTTCCTTCTGAGCACCTATTAGTTTGTTATTCATCCCTCAGCAACTTGGGGTTCCTGGGACTATGTCATTCTTCCTGCTTAGTTGACAGTGTTATACAAGATTGTATTCATTTTCATAATGTTGAATATTCATTCTTCAGTCAACAAATATTTATTGAAGAATAAATGTAGTATTTGAAGAAATGAAGTATTATACACTCATGACAGATAAATAATAGAAAATTATCTCATTGAAACCCAGGGTCACGTCAAGTAACTGGTATAATCTGTATTTCATTGAAACATCACTCTTTGTCATTGCATATTTTAGGAAAAATAAGGGAATAAGCAAATGAGTAACCCAGTTCTATTTAAGGAAATATTTGATTTTCAAGAGGTGGTCTTCGAAAAGTTCTGATTGCCTCTCAGGAAAGATACTAATGCTGGCATTCTGCCCAGGTGATTGTATTTTGCCTCTGTGATATATGTATGTGTATGTGTATATATATGATAACATATATCCTCCCTTCACTAAACGGTTTTTAACAGTGATACTCAAGCCTGTTGTTTTAACATACTGATGAGTTGTACAGCATTTTCAATGTGACTTACTACCATGTGGGCTGAACTGAGATAGTCCTTCTTCCTTCTTCCAGGAGAGGAAGGGTATTCCCATTCATCCCAGTAATTCTAATAGAGGAAATAGTCCTTGGACCTGCAGCAACAGCATCTTCTGGGGACTTGTTAGTAATGCAAGTTCTCAGACTCCACCATAGAACTACTGAATCAGACATTGTGGGTTGAGGCCCAGCATTCTATGGTCTAACAAACCCTCCAGGTGACTGTAATGTACATTCAAGTTTAAGAACCACTGCAGTAGACCCATTTCCTGGTTGATTAAATGGCCCTTATATTGTAAATAAGCAGAATAGTCAAATATTCCTTCACACAATAGGCTAGGGCTGTCGTTTGACAGGATCATAGTCGTTTTAACAGGAGGGATATGATGAATCTGAAAAGTGGAAACACTGTTTGCAATGGCAGTTGTGTGTCCCTATGCAACATGAGGTGGGGAGGCCTTGAGGATTCCACTGATGGAAATAATTGAGCTGAAATCTGAGCACCTACTATCCTCTTCCTCCTCTCCCCTCCCAACATCTGCATGGAACCACAGCCCTCCCCTCTTTCCTTTGGAGCCGGTGAAGCATGAAAAGGGGAAAGTCATTCCCAGCATCCACCAAGGTTTAGAGGTAGTGCCATAAGCAAATATCTATACCACCAAGTTCTCCAGTAAGGAGGGGCAGAGGCAGCGTGTGGGCCACACACACTGAGTTTGAAAAATAGCAAAGTTTGAAAAGGAGTTAAGGGGTTATGGGCAAGAGATTAGGTGGCCAGTGGGAGGAGACTGAGAATAAAGCAAACCAGAAATCCTCAAAGACCTGAGGCATGTGACCTGAAGAGCAGGTGAGAAGTTGTTGCCTGTCCATGCAGTTAAAAGTCGCAAATCCCAGTTCATTCTAATAGATGCAGCTTTAGGAATGATTTTACAGTAAAAATCCACTGCTTAGAATGTCATTATAGTTTGTTCTGGGAAGACAGGTGAAGTGGCACTCCATCCTGGAAAGACAGCTCTGCTTTCTGATCAGGCAGGACTTTCTCACTCCCTCTCACACTTCAAGTTGAAAATTCAACAGCCAGCTAAACCAAACGGCCCGCACACAGTTGCGTCTGACTGACCATTGTCAACAGTAATGTCTCTTTGTTCTCTGTGAAGTAAGTGGAATAAATGGAGCACTGCCTTAATGCCCTTGCCAACTGAGTACTCAATAGTTCTGTTGTTTAAGGACTCAACCCCTCCCACTACCCAGAAAGTAATGTGCTCTGAAATCTAGTGACAACCCAAGGTAGACTGGGCACTCGGGAAAGGAGGCATGGCCTGGTTGTTATAATGCTTGTGATACAAGATATTTTTAGGACTAGAATGAAGTGAAGGATATTGAAAATTCCAAAAAAGGCCCAGGCACAGTGACTTATACCTGTAATCCCAGCACTTTGAGAGGCCGATGAGGGCAGATCACCTGAGGCCGGGAGTTCCAGACCAGCCTGGCCAACATGGTGAAACCCCATCTCTACTAAAAATACAAAAAATTAGCTGGGTATGGTGGTGCATGCCTATAATTCCAGCTACTTGGGAGGCTGAAGCAGGAGAATCGCTTGAATCTGGGAGGCAGAGGTTGTAGTAAGCCAAGACCATGCACTGTACTCTATCCTGGGCAACAGAGCAAGACTCCGTCTCAAAAAGGAAAAAAAATAAAAATTAGCAGTGCATGGTGGTGCGTGTCTATAATCCTAGCTACCCAGTAGGCTAAGGCAGGAGAATTGCTTGAACTCAGGAGGCAGAGGTTGCAGTGAGCCAAGATCGCGCTACTGCACTCCCGCCTGGGCAACAGAGCGAGAATCCATCTCAAAAAAAGAGAAAACTCCAAAAAAAGTAATATTCACACGTAAGGTTTAGTCTAGGCTAAATGTTGCCTTAAACCAGGGGTGGGCAAACTATAGCCCATGAGCCAAATTTAGCCTGCAGCCTGTTTTTGTAAATAAACATTTATTGGAACACAGCCAGACTCATTCATTTAGGTACAATACATGTCTACTTTTGTCATACAACAGCAGAATTGAATAATTGTAATAGAGAACAGATGGCCTGCAAAAGCCTGAAATACTTGCTCTCTGGCCTTTTGCAGAAAGAATATGCTGGACCTTTCCTACACTCAACTGTAACCTTTGGGGCTTGGAAGTCACCACAGGCCCTCCATTTTTAGGGCTGTTTGATCAATGCAAGGGCTTAGTTATGTGAACTACTGTTACCCACCAGTAAATGCTCCAATTTTTATCAGAATAAAGTAGAATATCTACCTCTTCTTGTCTATTTTGCTTTTTCTTTAGTTCAAAACCACATTTATCGTTCACTTTCCCAAAATGATGAGAAATTTTGCTTATCCCAGTTATATTTAAAGAGATATTTGATTTTTAAGATGCCTCTTTGCCTTTTTTCAACAATGACCCCGCCTTCTCCTTGGCACCTTCAGTTGACAGTTTCTCACTACTTCATAGTAGGTGCTCATTTGTGGCACATCTCCGAGTGACTTTACCATTTTCCTTATCCTCAGCCACTGACAGCCAATATATCTTTAAAATGCAGTGGCCTGGCCTGACGCGGTGGCTCCCACCTGTAATCTCAGCACTTTGGGAGGCCGAGGCAGGCGGATCACAAGGTCAGGACATGGAGACCATCCTGGCTAACACGGTGAAACCCTGTCTCTATTAAAAACCCAAAAAATTAGCCGGGCGTGGTGGCGGGCGCCTGTAGTCCCAGCTACTCGGGAGACTGAGGCGGGAGGGAGAAGGGCGTGAACCCGGGAGGCGGAGCTTGCAGTGAGCGGAGATCGCGCCACTGCACTCCAGCCTGGGTGACAGAATGAGACTCAGTCTCCAAAAAAAACAGTGGCCTGTGGCACTAACGAGCCACAGTAAAGTTCTGCAAGTCCCCTCTGCCCCCACTCCCCACTTTGAAATCAAGTCTGGTAAGTCAGCCCACTTCTTACAATTCAGGTACACAGATGCAGGACTTCATACACAGGTACCCCTACAAACACACATTGACCCATAGTCTGCAATGTTTTCTTTACTTCTTTGGGACTAAACTTTTCATTCAAAATGAAGTCTGTTTTATTACTCTATATATCTTAGGGCTTGAATTCTTCCTAGGTGGAAAATGCTGGAAGCTCCGAAAACTTGGCATTGCAGCCATTTGTTTTCTACTATTATGGTGGACATGTGGGCCGGCAGCATAAGTAGGCAGGCTTCACATTAGGTCTTGATGTTAAAACTATGTAGGTAGATATTCCAAATACCTGATAAATAATTTTTTAAGAGTGCATACCAGTTGGGCACGGTGGCTCATGCCTGTAATCCCAGTGCTTTGGGAGGCTGAGGTGGGAGGATCACTGAGGCCAGGCGTTCAAGACAACCCTGGGCAACATAGCAAGACCCCATCTCTACAAAACGTTTTAAAAATTAGGTGGCACACACCTGTAGTCCTAGCTACTTGGGAGGCTGAGGTGGGAGAATTGCTTAAGCCCAAGAGTTGAATGTTACTGTGAGCTATGATTGTACTACCGCACTCTAGCCTGGGCAACAGAGCAAGACCCTGTCTCTTAAAAGGACAGAGAGAGAGAGCATACCTTTTAAGACTGACCATTTTTATAGGCAATATGGAAAAATGTTGATGTAGAAGATTCCAGATCATTGCCTTCCTAGAGAATTTCAAATCTAGAACTGTTTCTACACTTTTTTGCAGTAAGCCCACAGCTCTCCACTGAATATGTAGAATACTTTAATGTTGCTAAAATTTAATATAATAGAGGTTCTGCAGAGGCCACTTTTGCCCCTAGTGAAATTCTTGCTAAAACAGTCATTATGAAATGGCAGATTATCTTTTCTACATCAAATCTATGGTGAAGTGGGATATAGCTTCTCACCACTCCAGGCAAGGCACAGGACCAAAATGGCAGAGGACCAGGTGAGTTGGACATTCCTGACCATAAATAAAAAGGAAGATGAAAAGGAGGTGGAAGAGGAGGAGGAGAAGAAGGAGGAAAAGAAACAAGGACTCTTGTTATATCTTTTTTTTTTTTTTTTTTTTTTTTTTCCTGGTCTCAAGCAATCCTCCTACCTCAGCACCCCCACCGAGTAGCTGGGACTACAGGCATGCACCATGAAGCCTGGCTAATTTTTGTATTTCTTGTAGAGATGGAATTTCACCATGTTGCCCAAGCTGGTCTTGAACTCCTGGGCTCAAGCAATCTGCCCACCTTGCCAACCCAAAGTGTTGGAATTACAGACGTGAGCCACCACTCCCAGCCTGTTGTTATATCTTTCCTTTAATGAATTGTCTCTTCATATTTTTTCTTTGTGTCTTTTTCTCTCACTTTTAGAAAAGTTTTTAATATATTAGGCATATTGGACCTTTATGACATATATTGCAAATATTTCCTCCTAGTTTATCAGCCCGACTTTGCTTATGCAATTTTTGCCATGCAAATGGCTTCTTTTGTTATTTTTTATTTTTTGTAGAGACGAGGTTTCACTATACTGCCCAGGCTGGTCTTGAACTCCTAGGCTCAAGTGATCTGCCCGCCTTGGCCTCCCAAAGTGTTGGGATTACAGGTGTGAGCCACTGCACCCAACCCTTTCCTTTTTTCTTCTCTTTCTCTCTCCCTCCCTCCCTTACTCTCTCTCTTTCTTTCTTTTCATTCTTTCTCTCTCTCTTTCTCTTCTTTCTCTATTTCTTCCTTCTTTCTTGCTTGCTTTTCTTTCTTCTTTCTTTCTTTTTTTTCTTTCTTTTTATTTTTTCTTTTCTTTCTGTCTTTCTTCTTTCTAAAAGGTTCTCACTCTGTCACCCATGCTGGAGTACAGGGTAGCCGAAGTGATCCTCCTGCCTCAGCTTCCCAAAGTGCTGGGATCACAGGCCTGAGTCATGGCACCTGGCCAGTTTTTATTTTTATGTAATCAAATTTGTCTGTTTTTCTTTCACTGCATCTGGACTTTCAGTCACAGTGAGAAAGTCTTTCCCAACACCAAAGATAAAGATGACACCCATGAAATGAAAAATCTTCTCATTTTTTACATTTAGATCTCTGATTCATTTGGAGTTTGTTCTTATACATGTGAAATATAAATCTAATTTTATCTTCTTCCAAATGGTTAACCTGTTGTTTGTTTGTTTGTTTGTTTGTTTGTTTGTTTGTTTGTTTGTTTTGAGACAGAGTTTTGCTCTTGTTGCCCAGGCTGGAGTGCAATGGCGCAATCTCGGCTCACGGCAACCTCTGCCTCCCGGTTCAAGCACTTCTCCTGCCTCAGCCTCCCAAGTAGCTGGGATGACAGGCATGTGCCACCACACCCGGCTAATTTTTTTTTTTTTGAGACTGAGTTTCGCTCTTGTTGTCCAGGCTGGAGTGCAGTGGTGCAATCTCAGCTCTCTGCAACCTCCGCCTCCTGGATTCAAGAGAGGTTCTCCTGCCTCAGCCTCCTGAGTAGCTGGGGTTGCAGGCGTGTACCACCACACCCAGCTCATTTTTTGTATTTTTAGTAGAGACAGAGGTTTCTCCATGTTGGTCAGGCTGGTCTCAAACTCCCCACCTCAGGTGATCCACCCACCTCGGCCTCCCAAAGTGCTGGGATTACAGGTGTGAGCCGTTGCACCCAGCCTAACCAGTTGTTTTAACATCATTTATTAAAATTATTTCTTGGTCCCAGTGACTTGAAATGGTACCTTTATCATTTACAGTACTAAAGTTTCATATGAGCTTGGGTCTTTTTCTAGATTATCTATTTTACTCCACTGATGTCCCTGCATATTCACGTGCCTGTACCACATAGGTTTAATTATAAAGGTTTTATAGTGTGTTTTCAGTCTGGGAGGGCTAGTGGGCTCATCCCTTCTCATAGATTTTCTTTTTTAGTGTTCTCTGTTTTTGTTTTTGTTTTTGTTTTCTGGGGGTTTCTTTGTTTTTTTGAGACGGAGTCTTGCTCTGTCGCCCAGGCTGGAGTGCAGTGGCACGATCTTGGCTCACTGCAACCTCCGCTTCCCTGGTTCAAGCAGTTCCCCTGCCTCAGCTTCCCGAGTAGCTGGGATTACAGGTGCACACCACCATGCCCTGCTAATTTTTTTGTATTTTTAGTAGAGATGGGGTTTCACCATGTTGGCCAGACGGGTATCAAACCCCTGACCTCAGGCAATCTGCCTGCCTCAGCCTCCCAAAATGCTGGGATTACAGGCATGAGCCACAGCGCCCGGCTAGTGTTCTCTGTTATTACATGTTTATTTTTTTCATATGAAGTTAGGTATCAACTTGTCTAGCTTCATGAAAAAAAGTTAGAATTTGAAGCAGGGGTGGAAACTAAGTTAAATTTACAAATTGATTTAGGGAAAACTGACATCTTTATGATGGTAAGCCATCCTATCAAAATATGAGATATCCTTTCTTTTGTTAAAGTTAATTTTGTCTCTTTCAGCAGAGTTTTAAAGTTTTCCTCATATAGATTTGCACATTTCTTATTAAATGTATCCCTAATGTTTTATCTTGTTTGTTGCTATTATAATGAGGATTTTCTCCATCATTCTATCTCTAGATGGTTACTTCCTGTGCATGTGAAAGTTACTGATCTCCACATACTGTTGTTATATTCTACTATTCTGTTCAATTGTTTGAATTAATTTTGTCATTAATTTTCTAGGGTTTTCCAGGCACAACATCATATCATCCAAAAGCAGCTAATACATTTCTCGTGGAAATTGTCAAGTTGATTTGAACACTTATATGAAAATGCAGTGAATCTAGAAGAGCCAAAACTAGAAGAAAAATCACTGCTGCCACCTGATTTTAGATTTCACTATACACCTGATTTCAGATTTCACTATACACCTGATTTCAGATTTCACTATACACCTGATTTCAGATTTCACTATACACCACAGTAGTTCTGACGATGTGCTGTTGGTGTGAGGACAGACAGATCAATGAACAGAATAAACAGCCTGGGGATGACACAGTCACCAAGACAATTAAATGGGGAAAAGAAAGTCTTTTTGAAAAAATGGTGCTGAACAACTGGTTACACACATGGAAAGGAAAAAACCTTGATTGATTACTGCTACTTCCTGATCTTTACTGCTCTTTTGTGGTCTTAATTGTATCATCTGTGAAATAATTATGCTATAGGTCCACAGTTCCTTACCTGTGGATCCAAAACAGAAAATTCTCTAAAAACTTCAAGTTTCTTTCTAAGTCTTTTTGTGCCAAAACCCAACCGTACCTGGATTCATTTGGTCACAGACCTGATCTGAAATGATTTGAGGCTACTTGTAGTCTCTATGTAATTTAGTATAGTCACACATTTCACTGCAAATATACACATTTACTTGATTACAAATTGTTACCTAGACCCTGCTGATTGAGTTCCATACTATATAGTATATGCAATATATTACCTAACTAAAATCCAAAAAGTTCTACATTCATACATATATAAGAATTAAACAATCCATGTAAAGCACTTAAATAGTGTCTGGCACAGAGTAACCCCTCAATATAATATAGGTGGTAATACTGGCCTGGCCCAGTGGCTCACACCTGTAATCCCAGCACTTTGGGAGGCTGAGGTGGGCATTCGAGACCAGCCTGGCCAACATGGTGAAACCCTGTCTCCACTAAAAATATAAAAAGTAGCCAGGCATGGTGGCGGGTACCTGTAATCCCAGCTACTTGGGAGGCTGAGGCGTGAAAATCGCTTGAACCCAGGAGGCGGATGTTGCAGTGAGCCGAGATTGCACCACTGTACTCCAGCCTGGGCAACAGAGTGAGACCCTGTCTCAAAATAATAATAATAATAATGATAATATAGGGATAATACTACCACTATAACTAGTACTATTACCTCCACAACCACTATTATCATTACTATTATTATAAATTGTAGGAGTAGCCAATAAAGTGACTAAACACAAATTAAAAGGAATTAATAACAACAATAGAGGTTTAAAGGACTTGTGCAGTATCTGTAGGTGAGTCAAGCCTCCCTAGAGTCTACAGGGAAGTGGCATTGGTGATTCAACAGAGATACCCAGGAGGAGATGGTGAAACAAAGCTGACTGCCTGTCAGGAAACTTGCCTCCTGCCCTTGCTCTTGGGTGGGGATTCTCCTTGCATTGCTAAATTTAGAGAACCTGAAGGGATTCGAAGACGCGGCATGCTTCCTAATAGACCACAGTCAGGAAAAGATTGTTACCATCCAAAAGGCATTTACTTTTCAGGGAAAGAGAGAAAGAAAGAGAGGAGAAGATAAATAAATACATGGAGAAAAAATAGGGACGGGAAAGAGAGAAGAACCCAAGAGAACAGCCGCTTTTCCTCTGAGCACAAACTCTGAAGTAGGGGTGTAGCTGAGGACAACAGGTGGAGAATGACTCCCTGGAATGCTCACCTCCCCACACTTCGGGCCAAACCCCCACGACTGACAGATGGCACTTAGAGAAGGGGCTCTTCCTCCTTTACTCGCTAGAAGAGCATATCACATACAGTGGGACAAGAATCAAATTGATAACAATATTGTCAACATGAACACTGGAGGTAACATGTATGTAATATACAAATACATATTTATTGTTGTCCTATAAAGGGGAACACATCCCAACCCTTTTTAAAGATTAGCATAACTTTGTTACCAAACCAAGAAAAGACATTATCAGAGTAGTAAGCTATAGGCTCATTTTACACATAAATATAGATTCAAGAATCCTTAAAAAAAAAAAAAAAAGGGCAAATTAAATTCAACAACACACAGGGAAGGTAATACCCTTGCCCAGTTGGGTTTGCCTCAGGCATCCATATGTTAGTTTAATATCAGAAAAACTATGGATATAATTCACCATAATAGATTAAGAAAAGAGAAGATTTGTGATGATCTCAAGGTTTATGCTGATAAAATCCAACATAAATTCATAATACAAACTTTTACTAAATCAAAAATATAGCCAGTTTCCTTAACCTCATAAAAATGTCTATAAAAAGCCTTTAAGCAAACATCATTCTGTATGGGAAAACACCAGAAATATTTTCTTTAAAGCAAGAATGAAACAAGATGTTCACTCTTACTGCTCCTCAATGGCAATAAAAAATTAGAATCATAAAGATAAACCATTTTTATTTATAGATGGCATTATTATTTACACAGAACAAATAAAATAATTTATAGGCCAGGTATGGTGGCTCACTCCTATAATCCTAATACTTTGAGAGTATCACTTGAGACCTGGAGGTGGATCCAGGCAGATCAAGGAGGATCACTTGAGTCCTGGAGTTTGAGACAAACCTGGGGAACATAGCAAGACCTCATCTCTTCAAAATATTTAAAAATTAACCAAATGCGATGGCTCATGCCTATAGTCCCAACTACTGGGGAGGTTGAGGTAGGATCTCTTGAGCCCAGGAGTTTGAGGCTACAATGAGCTATGATGGTGCCACTGCACTCCAGCCTGGGCAACAGAGCAAGACCCCATCCTACCCCTACTCCCCTCCCCTACCAAAAAAAATAATAATTTACAGGTGATATATTTGAAATAGGAAAGGTTAGCAAATTAGCAAGACAGTTGCATTTCCGAACACCAGCAACAAACACGTAGAGATTGAAATTAGAAAGAAGACATCATTTGTAATAGTTCAGAGACTGTCAGCAGCCTAGAAAAAAATTCTAGCAAAACATATAAAAGATATACAGGGAATTTTTTAAATTTATTTTTTAGAGACAGGGTCTCACTCTGTCACCCAGGCTACAGTGGTGTGGCACTATCCCAGCTCACTGCAGCCTTGAAAAAAGCAACCAAAATGAATGAAATATAGCAACATGCAACAATATGGATGAATCTTATCAATATGAACTTTAAAAGTCTCAACATATTTACATAAAACATGCTATCCTTTTCATAAAACGGAAAAGTACATTTTTTAGAAATTCATATAGTTGAGTGAAGAAACTGCATAGAAAGAAAGCAACAGATTGATGGATGCTGGTCTTTGCATTCTGATACCTCAGGAAGGCAAGAAAAGAGAAGAGGAAAGAACATAAGTAAAGGTAAGATATTGTCAAACTCTTAGTGTTTATAATGAGAGACGGATTCATGGTTGCATATTATATAATAACACAAAGATGAGGAGAGAGAGAGGGGAAGAAATGGACATTCATAAGCCAATGATAAAAGTGAGTTGGCCAGGTGCAGTGGCTCACACCTGCAATTCCAGCACTTTGGGAAGCCGAGGCAAGCAGATCAGTTGAGGCCAGGAGTTCAAGACCAGCCTGGCCAACATGGTGAAACCCCCATCGCTACTAAAAATACAAAAATTAGCTGAGGGTGGTGGCACACAACTGTAATCCTAGCTACTTGGGAGGCTGAGGCAGGAGAATCACTTGAACCTAGGAGGCAGAGATTGCAGTGAAGCTGAGATCATGTCACTGCACTCCAGCCTAGGCCATACAGTGAGACTCCATCTGGAAAAAAAAAAGAGTCATGACCAAGGATTACGATTATGTGAACTTCGATATCCAGTGAAAAACGAGCCATAACAAAAGCTATAAAAGTTATTGACCAAGAAAAACAAGAAAAGTAGGTGGTTTGGATTTTGCAAAGTTTCTGGAATAAGTAAACCCACTTAGCCACAGTGTGATTAAAATTCTACTTTAAAGTGATATCTGAGAGTAGATAGAAGATTAAAAACTTTTTGTTTTAAGGGATAAGAAACTTGATAAAGGAATTCTCCAGGTTCAGGACAGATGGCAGAGGACAGAAAAAGGCTCAGATGCACAGCAGAGAATCAGGGAAGAAAAGAATCCCCACAGGACCAGAAATACATCAATTCTCTTGATTACAGCTAAGAGCTTTGCCAGCTCCTTCCTGAGCAACCCACTATACATCTTTGCAGTTAGATGTTGTTTTACAGACTGAACACTTAATGCTCCCCTCTCCAAATTCATAAGTTGAAACCCCAAACCCTGATGTGAGGGTATTTTGAGATGGGGCCTTTGAGAGGTAATTAGGGTTAGGTGGGGTCATGAGGGTGTGACACTAATGATGGGATTGGTATCCTTATAAGAAGCAACACAGAGAGCTTGCTCTCTTTCACTCTCTGACATGTGAGCACACAGTGAGAAGGGGGCAATCTGCAAGTCCGGAAGAGAGCCCTCATCAGGAACTGAATCAGTTGGCACCTTGATCTTGGCCTTCCCAGCCTCCAGAACTGTGAGAAAATAAATTTCTATTATTTAAACCACCCAGTCCATAGCATTCTGTAATGGCAGCCTAAACAGACTGAGGCAATTGTCAGTGCACTTACATGTTTACTCATTCATTCAATGGTGTGAGGTTAATTGTTTCAAATGAATCCTGTTGCCATTCGTTCAAAGTGAAGAGCCCTTCCAGATATTTTTATTTATTTATTTATTTATTTTGGAGACAGAGTCTCACTTTGTCGCCCAGGTTGGAGTGCAGTGGCACGATCTTGGCTGACTGCAACCTCCGCCTCCCAGGTTCAAGTGATTCTTCTGCCTCAGCCTCCTGAATAGCTGGGACTACAGGCATGCATCACCACACCCGACTAATTTTTGTATTTTTAGTAGAGACAGGGTTTCACGATGTTGGCCAGGCTGGTCTAAAACTCCTGACGTCGTGATCCGCTGGCCTCAGCCTCCCAAAGTGCTGGGATTACAGGTGTAAGCCACTGTGCCTGGCAGATATTTTTATATTTACATGGATTGAGTGGCCCTATCCAAGCATTGTAGACCAGTGAGATCAAAACCAGGGAAGAAGCACCTTTCCACTGCTTTAGGAAAAACTATTTCTGCCTGGGAGTGCTACACATTAAATAATTGAAAGAGGATAAAATGGCTAGATAGGCCAACTTCTCCGCACAATTCAGCTTGGTTACTGGCCTTTGAAGGCAGAAAAACCCATTGGTCTGAAATCTCAGTGGCTCACTGCCTCCACCTTCTGGAGATTTGGAGACATGGTAGTGTTGTTGTTTGCTATGGTTAGCTTTCTAATTTCCTTTAACCATTCTCATTACTAGAAATTAGTATCAGGATAAAAACAACCAAAATCCTATCAAGATATTGTAGCTTGAAGGCTTTAAAAAAACACTATGTTCTTTTTAATGTCATTTTTATAATAGGAAAACAGATAACTGGTACCTAGAGTCTCTTTTGCTTAACTTGTTCAGTTTAAATAGATATTTTGAACCTGGGCAGCATAGCAAGGCCCCACCTCTACAAAACATTTACACATAAGCTGGGTGCAGTGGTGCACACTGGTAGTCCTAGCTACAGCCCAGGAGGTTAAGGTTGCAGTGAGCTATGATTGCACCACTGCACTCCAGCCTAGGCAAACAGCGTGAGACCCTGTCTCTAAAAAAAAGAATAGATATTTTGTGATCTATAGTCTATTCCATTTTCAACTAAGGACAAAGTAAAGAGGTACCTTCTTTCACATACTTACACAGGCCTCTGTTTTATTTTCATAGATCTTTATGAGTTCAAGGCCTGTGTCTTCCAGGCTCTTACAATAATACACCATCAATTCATCATAGAAACTCTTAGGAGACTGGTACTAGAAAAGAATTTCCTTTATCTGATAAAGGCTATTTACAAAACTCTACAGTAAAGACCTTTTTTTTTTCTTTTTTTTTTTTTTTTTTGAGACAGAGTCTCACTCTCACCCAGGCTGGAGTGCCGTGGCGCGATCTCAGGTTTGCTGAGCTTAAAGGAGACTGATTGCTGTTCCGGGAAGAAGCTGGCAGATGGCCCCAAATTCTTGAACTCAGCTAATGCTGCCACCATTGATGTTGTTCCTAGCAGGCTCACGTGTGCTGAGAGCTTCTCTGATTTCTCCGAGTTGTTTTGCTGTTCATGAAGTGAAACACACAGTTGCTGTGGATGTCATCAAAGCAGTGCACAAGAAGCCTGCCAGAGCTGGCAAAGTCACTGAGTCTGCCCAGAAAGCTCAACAGGCTAAATGAATAGTATCCCTTATACCTGCCCCCAGTCTTAATCAGTGGTGGGAGAATGGCCTCAGAACTGTTTGTCTCAGTAGGCCATTTAAGCTTGATAGTAAAAGACTGGTTAATGATAAAAATGCACCATAAAACCTTCAGAAGGAAAGGAGACTATTTTGTAGACCTCACACCACACAATGTGTTTGTGTGTGCGTGTTTGTATGTGTGTCAGTTTTAAGTTACTAGTTTTTAAAATCAGTCCTTTTAAATAGAAACAACTTAGGTTGGGCATGGTGGCTAACACCTGTAATCCCAGCATTTTGGGAAGCCAAGGCAGGCGGATCACTTGAGCCCAGGAATTTAAAACCATCCCGGGCAACGTAGCTAGACCCCATCTCTACATAAAACACACACACACACAAATTAGTCAGGTGTGGTAGCACACGTTTGTAGTCCCAGCTACTCGGGAGGCCGAGGCAGGAGAATCGCTTGAGCCCAGGGAAGTCAAAGCTGCAGTGAGTCATTACTGTGCCACTGCGCTCCATCCTGGGTGACAGAGCAAGACCCCGTCTCAAAATAGTAAATAACTGGAAACAACTTGGCAAAAAAATCTGCCACAGAATTTTGAGAACTCTTAAAGTTTAATGAGAAACTTGTGTCTTGGTCAACACTGAAACTTCTACAGAAATGCAAAGTCATCAGTTTCTAGTGTTGAAAATCTGCTGAAACTTGACGAGAATTTGAACTTTGGGGGTTAACATTTTTTCCTGGGCATGAATTGAGGAGTTTTGTTGTTGTTGTTGTTGTTTGAGATGGAGTCTCGCTCTTGTCACCGAGGCTGGATTGTATTGGCATGATCTCAGCTCACTGCAACCTCTGCCTCCCAGGTTCAAGCACTTCTCCCGCCTCAGCTTCCTGAGTAGCTGGGATTACAGGCACCTGCCACCACACCTGGCTAATTTTTTTGTATTTTTTAGTAGAGACAGGTGTCACCATGTTGGCTAGGCTGGTCTCGAACTCCCGACCTCAGGTGATCCACCTGCCTCTGCCTCCCAAAGTGTTTGGATTACAGGTATAAGCCACTGCGCCAGCTTGAATTGTGTGTGTGTGTGTGTGTGTGTGTGTGTGTGTGTGTGTTTCCCCCCACTTATGTCTAAAGAGGAATCCTGTGCCTAGTGAAAAGTGCCTAGTGAAAAGCTGTGAAAGGGATTTGTTGGTTGCAACACTATTGGATAGGACAGAAAAGCAGAGTAACTTTGTTTATATGAAGTCTAAGTTGGGGGCAGATGCAGTGGCTTATATATGTAATCACAGCACTTTGGGAGGTTGAGGCAGGAGGATCACTTGAGACTGGGAGTTGAAGGTCAGCCTGGAAGATATAACAAGACCCTGTGTCTACAAAATAATTTTTTAAAAAATAGCCAGGCATGCTGGCACATGCATGTAGTCCCAGCTATTCAGAAAGCTAAGGTGGAAAGATTGTTTGAGCCCAGGAGGTCAAGGCTGCAGTGAGTCATGATCACATTACTGCACTCTAGAATGAGCAACAGAGTAAGACCTCATCTCAAAAGAAAAAAAAAAAAAGAAAAGAAAGAAAAAGAAAAGAAAGAAATCTAAGTTGGAAGGCCAGATTTTAAAGGCCATGTGATACATATCAAAAAACAAACAAAAAAAAAAGTGGGGAGAAAACCAAGAAAAATTAGCAAGAGACATGAATATCCAAATGGCCAATTAAAAATCGAAAAAGTGCTGCATCTCATTAGTAACCAAGGAAATGCAATGAGATACCACTCTATACCCACTGAAATGGCCAAAATTAAAAAGCTTAATAAGACCGGGATGGGAATGTGGACGTCTCATCACTGCTGGTTAGAATGTAAATTGGTAAATTTATCTTAGAAAATGCCTTGGCATTGTCAACTAAGTTTGAACATTTGTATTCTTGTCGTCAAACAGTTCCACTCCCAGGATATAAGATATGTGTAAGTTGACTGGGTCTGGTGGCTCACACTTGTAATTCCAGTGCTTTGGGGGGCCAAGGCTAGAGGATCACTTGAAATCAGGAGTTTGAGACCAACTTGGGCAGCATAGCGAGACATCATTACTACAAAAAATAAAGAAAATTGGCCAGCATGGTAGCACACACTGGTACTAAGAAAGTGTAGGATCACTTTCTTACTAAGGCAGGAAGATCACTTGAGCCCAGGAGTTCAAGGCTGCAGTGAGCTATGATCATATCACTGCACTCCAATCTGGGTAACAGAGCGAGATCCAGCCTCTCTAATAACTATATAGATGTGTGTGTAAGTGTACACAAATACATGTGTTCAAGAATGTGTATAGCAGCAATATTTTCAATAATCCCAAATTGGAAACAACACAAATATCCATTAAGAGCAGAAATAATATGTACTTTATTTTTTTTTTTTTTTTTTTGAGACAGGGTCTCATTTTGTCACCCTGGCTGGAGTACAGTGGTGTGATCTCGGCCCACTGCAGCCTCGACCTCCTGGGTTTAAGCGATCCTCCCGCCTCTGCTCCCCAAGTAGCTGGAACTACAGGCACATGCCACCACAACCAAGCTGATTTTCCTATTTTTAATAGAGACGGGGTTTTGCCATGATGCCCAGGCTTGTCTTGAATTCCTAAGTTCAAGTGATCTGCCTGCCACTACACCCCAGCTCCACTGTGGAATATTCATACTGTGGAATACAATAGAGCATCACAAATAAATATGAAATTTTGAAATATAATATTGATCAAAAGAAACCAGACACAAAAAATACATACCGTACAATTCCATTCACACTTGCTATACAAAGCATAGCGTCTAGGCATGCACACTGAGGTTAAAGGCTTAAAGAGTACAAGTAAGAATAGTGGTAATGGCCGGGCACGGTGGCTCTCACCTGTAATCCCAGCCCTTTGGGAGGTTAAGGCGGGTGGATCATCTGAGGTCAGGAGTGTGAGACCAGACTGACCAACATGGAGAAACCCCATCTCTACTAAAAATACAAAATTAGCCGGGCATGGTGGCACATGCCTATAACCCCAGCTACTCGGGAGACTGAAGCAGGAGAATGACTTGAACCTGGGAGGTGGAGGTTGCGGTGAGCCAAGATCACACCACTGCACTCCAGCCTGGGTGACAAGAGTGAAACTCCGTCTCAAAAAAAAAAAAAAGAAAGAATAGTGGTAACTTTTAAGAAGGCAGGAATTTGTGTTTTGGGAAGGGCATGTGAAGGCTTTTCGAGGTTCTAGTGAAATTGTCTCTGACATAGGAAGTATTAACATGGGTTAATACCCATGTTAATGTAGATTTAAAATCTACATTATCTTAATTAATTCAGGTGATAACTTAAAAACAAAACTGTAATTTATATTTTACCTATGTTTCTGCATTTGTGTTATATGTCACAGTACACAAAGGTAAAAATTATTTTGTCTTTTAAAATTCTAGGTAAAGCCAGGCACAGTGGCATGCACCTGTAGTCCCAGCTACTTGGGAGACCGAAGCAGGAGGATGGCTTGAAGCCAGGAGTCTGAGGCTGCAATGCGCTACGACCATGCCTGTGAATAGCCACTGCATTCCAGCCTGCACAACAGAGTGAGACCCAGTCCCTAAAAAAAAAATAAATAGATACAGTAAAATCCTAGGCAAGAGAATTAGGTATGCACTCTTTACCCAAGCTAATGATCCTTGCAAAACACTTCCACAAATTCAAATACTGTGTCCCCAGGCAGAGCATAACAGCTTCAGTCTTCCTTTTGTTGTTCTGATAATAGTAAGAGGAGTAGCAATAACAACAATAATAATAGCTAATATTTATTTCAAGAACTATTGTAAGTGTTTTCCACATCTTATCTCGCTTAGTCCTTATTCACGCTAGAAGGTTGGTACTATTACTATACTCATTTTTCAAATGAGAATTAAGGAACAGAGAAGTTAGCAGAGAGCCTGTTAAGTGGTGCAGTCAGAACTCCAGATCCTCTTAATCATGACATAATGGCATCAGCAGTCTTACTGCTTCAGCAACCTATTGGGTGCTTGTCTCTGCCAGTTTGATTCCAGCTTTAGCCTCATTTGGATCTGTGTGACTGGTTCCAGATGCAGTGATAATCACCAGTGAGAATTAAAAGAAAAAGCTTTTCACGTCCTAATAAAATCATTTCCTGACTGTCAAAACATTTAAAGTTTTTAAACCTTATGTTGAAGTCCTTAGTGAACAAAAGCTTGCATTTTCTTTTGAGGTGTAATGTATTGTGTCTTAATCGCTCCATAAGAGGCTCACTTTCTTTTTGGATTTTTAAAAATTGCTTTTGCAGTAAAGTGTGAAAATGTTTTGACTTGTGCTAAATGCCATGCAGCAAGCCTTTTGCATTCTGAAATAAGATTTAACATTTATATTAATGTGAGCTATTGTTTTTAATTAACTTGCAGAAAGTCTTAACAAGGTATTAATTTATGAGAGGGTATAAAAAGGGAGGGATAAATAGTGGGCAAATGGTACAATGCCACAAACTACAACTAATAAGTACTAACTACATGGTATAAAGGAGTTTAATACAATCTAAAGGCCAGGGGCAGTGGCTCATGCTATAATCCCAGTGCTTTGGGAGGCCAAGGCAGGAGGATAGCTTGAGCCCAGTTGTTGAGAGACCAGGCTGGGCAAGATGGAAAGACATCTTTCCTAACCCCTAACCCCCACTGCCACCCCACTGCCCGCCGTCTCTACAAAAATAAAATTTAAAAAAATAGCCAGGCATGGTGGCATGAGCCTGTAGCTTTGGCTACTTGGGAGGCTGGGGCAGGGAGGTCATTTGAGCCCAGGAGTTCCAGGCTGCAAAGAAGCCATGATCACACCGCTGCACTCCAGCCTGAGTGACAGAGTGAGACCAAGTCTCTAAACAAATAAAAAAATAAAATTGAGGTAGATGAGGAAAAGGAGGAGGAGGAAGAGAAAGACAAGAAGTACAAGAAAGAGGAGAGAAAAGAAGGAAGTGCATATGATGATGATGACATGGTTGCAGGAATGAAGGACACAGATTCTTCATTTGAAATACCCTTCAGAAAGCAAAATATACTCCAGCTGACAACAAGCCACGTTACCGCACTGCTGAGAACTATTAGAGCCCATACTGGATTGGCTTTTGGTACTCTGAGATCCTCTTAATGACTCTAACTACACTACTGCATTTATTTAAAAGTCTTACAGGGCTGGCATGGTGGCTCACACCTGTAATCCCAGCACTTTGGGAGGCCGACGTGGGTGGATCCCTTGAGGCCAGGAGTTCAAAACTAGCCTGGGCAATGAGGCAAAACCCATATTGAACCCGAGAGGTTGAGGCTACAGTGAGCTGAGATTATGCCACTGCACTCCAGGCTGGGATACAGAGCAAGACCCTGTCTCAAGAAAGAAAAAAAAGTAGTATTATGTGACCTCTGGATAGTACAGCTCTGGTCTTTGAAAAAATCCATGTTTACATAGTACATGATTCAACATAGCCAGTGTTGCCTGATGTAACTGCGGAGGCTTGATTGATTTTCATTTAGGTTGAAAGCTTGGATAGCAGACTTAGTCCATTTATATTCTCTTTCTCATTCTACCCTTTGTTATACATTTCCAGAGAGGATAAGTCTCAGTGTCAGAGGAGCCATGTCGAGGGCATAGAGTACTTAACAAAGATTATAGGTTATGTTCAGAAAATGTCCAGTGTTAAAATGAAGGTTAGGATGTCTCTGCTGGCTGTGTTTTGTTTAATCCCGTTTTCTGTGGCCTTGAATAGGATTAGGGCTCAGAGGGAGGCCGGAAGGCAGTATCTGGCGGAGGGAGAGAGCTTCACGGTGAACAGCGTGTGCCAGTTTTTCCACAGAATCGCTCAGTCAGCTTGTGGTGAGGAGACTTTCAAGCCCATGGAGCTGCAATATCCAATTATGAAGTTGGTGGAACTTTGTCATAGAAGTTAAGTTACCGTCCCTGAGGGAAGGAGAGCCAAGTTTTGTTTGGTTATTTTGTGCCAGGCACTTTAACGTATTAGAAGAGAATATCCTAAATATATTCCCTTTAATTAATTAGTTAGCTAATTAATTAATTAATTTTTTAGATAAGGTCTCACTCTGTCACCCAGGCTGGAGCCAACACAGCTCACTGGAACCTCAACCTCTGGACTCCAGTGATCCTCCCGCCTCAGCCTCCCAAGTAGCTGGGACCACAGGTATGCACCACCATGCTTGGCTAAATAAAAAAAAAAAAAAATGTTGTAGAGATGGAATCTTACTATGTTGCCCAGGCTGGCCTGGAACTCCTGGGATTAAGTGATCCTCCCACCTCAGCCTCCCAAGTAGCACAGCCATTGCATTTTCTATTGGAAGTTTTTCCTACTCTGAGTATTGACTTTTGGAGAGACAGCCTAAGTTTTTTTTTGACCTAAGTTTAAAACATTTTTTTCCAATATCTGTCTTTAGAAATAAGGAATAAAATAGTGCCAGACTGGCCAAATCAGTAACCCCCATTTGGGGTAGAATGCTAGGCAGCATTTGGGGACACACAGGATCAGTGTTTTATTTGAAGACGATTTCTGTTTTTCAGAAATCCCTATTGCTTATGGAAAATTGAATATATCTCAATGTTAAAATAGCAGGATAAATGTTTAATTAAGGAAGTGCCAAGCATGGATGTGGAAAGCCTAATTAGACCCCATGGGTATCAGTGATGTCTGCCAGATTAGGAATGTGTCCTAGCCCTGAGAGAACCGCCTTGCTGAGATCCATGGCCGCTGCCCTCTGCCTACAAATGGCTGGTCCCTGTAGAGGTTTCTTTCTCGCCTTGAAAATGTTTGCAAATGGAGAAGTAGTTTTTTGAGTGTATATCTCATTACAAAATCCAGCTGATGGTCCGGTTCTAATGAAAATGGGAAAGGGAAAAAAGAGAGTGAGAAGGAAGAGGAAGGAGTCTGCTGGCACAGGGCTTGGAGGCTTTACACAGCGCTTGTCTCTCCACTGGGCCTCTCTCACAGCTCTCGGTCATGTCCCTTGGGCAGCCTGAATTCCAGATACATGGAGGAGCTATGTCTCCATGGGAACAGCATGGGAGAACAAAATGAGGAACAAAGTTAATATTTATAGCCCGTGCCTGCTGATTTTCTGTGCTGGCTTTATTCATTAAGCGATCTCAGGGCTGAGGTGAATGCGGGAGTGTATGTCTCCCTTGGTATCCAAATCATTTTTCTTTTTCTTTTTCTTTTTTTTTTTTACATTCTCTTTCCAACCCATCCCTAAAACGTCAAGCACAAATAGTGAGGATTAGCTATGGAGCATACCTGTGTAACCTAACCCTCCTTCCACTGTGCTTGGTAGACGGAATGCAGGCTTTAGAGCCCGGGTCTTTTGTAGAGACTCTTGTCTCTACAAAAATAAGCCCAAAGCCCAGGATTTGGAGACATGGATTTATTTTTTTTTTAATTTAAAAACATTTTTTTATTTTTGAAACGGAGTCTTGCTCTGTCGCCCAGGCTGGAGTGCAGTGGGGCGATCTCGGCTCACTGCAAGCTCCGCCTCCCGGGCCCACGCCATTCTCCCGCCTCAGCCTCCTGAGTAGCTGGGACCACAGGCGCCCACCGCTGTGCCTGGCTAGTTTTCTGTATTTTTAGTAGAGACAGGGTTTCACCGTGTTAGCCAGGATGGTCTCGATCTCCTGACCTTGTGATCCGCCCGCCTCAGCCTCCCAAAGTGCTGGGATTACAGGCATGAGCCACCACGCCCGGCCAAGAGACATGGATTTAAATCCCAGTGCTGGCACTAACCTACCTTAATTACTTCCAGTTCTCAATTTCTTCATCTCTAACATAGGAATAATGATACTTAACTCTACCATCGGTTGTAAGGACTCAAAATGATTCATACAAAGTCCCCGAGTCTGGCGCAGGGTAGGTCCTTAACAAATGGTAGTTATTATTCATTATATTATTGACCCTCTGATTACCTAAATGGTTCTTGTCACATTTTGATTCACAGAAAAAGTAAATGGGGATAAGGAACAGAAGGAAAAATCATATTCTTTGGCAGAGCTCAGTTTTACCAGTAGAGCTTGTATCTTGAATTGGAAGAAAATGTTATATAATTAAACGTCTGGATTCCTCAGGCTCAAGAAGCGTGAATAAGGACCTTGTTTTCCTGAATTTCTTGCCTTCATGTATTTTTTAAAACATCTCAACATGTTGCCTGTGATGTTTTAATTTTATTGTACTTTCCAGGATGTCAGACTGGCCAATTTCATCAGCCATGAGAGCCAAAGACTCAGAGGATACACACACCCACGTACAAAAGCCTCTGCCAGCAAAGCCTGTTTGTTTTGTCATGACAACCTTTGTCACTTCCATCTGGAGGGTGAGTGATGATGTCATTATCAGGAGAGGATGAGGGCACAGACTGAGAACCTGTCTGAGCTGCAAGATTACAGAGAATTATATTTCACAGTCAAACGATTATGACACAGAGAGAAGCCATCAGTATAAGGTGCTTAGGCTTTACATAAACAAGCATGCACTGTCTTTGACAAGGAAACAACTGGGCTTGAAACTTTCACACGAAGAGCAATATCGATGTGTATGTGATTTTAAGAGGGAAAGAATGCATGAAGCCACTTCAGTTTGCAGGCAGTTCTGTACTGGTGCTTAGTGAGGCTGTAAATGGCTCTCACGGTCTGGTGGTTCTTTTAAGTCTTGGGCACAAAGTTCGCCATGGTCTGGTCAGTGATCTGCTGACTAGAGATGGAAACAAATCAGAGGGTGCGTAGGAGACAGACTGCCCCCGGGAGGCGGGGACAGCTAGCATCAGGAGGGGGGTTCCAGCAGCCTGGTATAATCCAAACAGAGACCCTTTGAAGAATAAAAGGGGATGCTATCAATACTTGTTGCAGGAGAGCTGGCATAATGGGGGACTGTTCTAAGCAAACAGGGATGCGAGGTCACTGCATGTAAGTGATGAAGAAAACCATTTCCTGGTTCCCTCTTAAGATAGCGATGCTGATGTTTTAGAACTAGAAGTGCTGCTGTGTGACAAAACACAGCTAAGAAGACGACACTGGTCATCTACACGCAGATTAAGAGAAAATAGCAGGTGAGGAGTTCATATGTCACCTCAACAAATTAGTCCTAGCCGAAGCTTCACACACACATGACCACAGCAAGTGAGAGGCCTGATTCCAGGAATCAGCTGTGACAACTGTTAAAATATACAATCTCAGGCCAGACGTGGTGAATCACGCCTGTAATCCCAAGACTTTAGGAGGCCGAGGCAGGAGGATCTCTTGAGCCAGGAGTTTGAGACCAGTCTGGGCAACGCAGGGAGACTCTTGTCTCTACAAAAGTAAAAAAAATCTGCCAGTGTGGTGGTGTACACCTGTGGTCCCGGCTACTTGGGAGGTTGCGGTGAGCTATGATTGTGCCACTGCACTCCCGCCTGGGGCGACAGAGCGAGACTTTGTCTCTAAAAAAAAAAAAAAAATATTAAGCAACAATACACAGAATCTCAAGCCCTCCCTTGCCACCATACCAAATGAATCACAGTCTCCAGAAAAGAAACCTGACAATACATCTTACAGAGCCTTTATGCCAAAAGCAGTATTAGCAGTCATCTAGGGCAATTTGGTCTTTTTACAAAGTAGTATAACAGAGTGGCAGTTAGCCTGAGCAGTGCATGAGATGGGCCTTAATTCATAGCCTGCCCCTGCCCCTTAATAACTGTGTGTGGCCCTGGATAAGGTGCTGAGCGCCCTGAGCCTCCTGGCTCTGTTGGGAGGATGGTGTAGTGTTTATAAAGTGATTTGGGCACTGTTTCCACAAAGACTAAGACTTCAATAGACAGATACCATTGTTATGTTTGACCTGCTGAATGTCACAGCTCTGGTTTATGGCACAGCTGTGACTAGAGTCCTTAAACTGTCATAATTGTTGTTATACTTTTTGTGTTAATGGCAGGCAGAAGGAACAGAGATCATGCCAAACTTGTGTACATATGGTTTCTTCAAATCTTTTGAAGTAACTTCAAATTAATAGAAAAATTATTAGGAACAACACAAGGAATTCCCATATATCCTTTACACAAATTTGCCAGTTGTTAACTTTCTATGTTTGCCTCATGTGCATAGATACACATACATATAAGTTATATATTGTGTGTATTACATATATTCCCCCCTAAGTTATTTGAGGATTACAGACATACCCTGATATCCCTTAATACTTCAGTCTTGTGTTTACCTGTGTAACAAACCTGCATGTTCTGCACATGTATCCCAGAACTTAAAGTAAAATTAAGGCCAGGCGCAGTGGTTCACACCTATAATCCCAACACTCTGGGAGGCTGAGGTGGGCAGATCACCTGAGGTCGGGAGTTCAAGACCAGCCTGACCAACATGGAGAAACCCTGTTTGTACTAAAAATACAAAGTTATCTGGGCATGGTGGCACACGTCTATAATCCCAGCTACTCGGGAGGCTGAGGCAGGAGAATCGCTTGAACCCGGGAGGCAGAGGTTGCAGTGAGCAAAATCGCGCCACTGCACTCCAGCCTGCGCGACAAGAGCGAAACTCTGTCTTGACAACAACAGCAACAACAACAACGAAAACAAAAAAACTTCAGTCTGTAGTTCCTAACAAGAGCAGTCTCCCACCTATTGAGAGTACAACTAAGTATCAGAATATTAACATTGATACATTACCAATTAATTCACAGACCCCCATTGGTTTTGCCTATTGTTCCAATATTGCCTTTTACAGGCAAAAGAGCCAACCCAGGAGTGTCTGTCATAGTAGAGCTTACGTTGTAGTTGAGGTCAGTTTTGATCTGGAAATATCTGTCTTTCTTTATCTTTCATAGCTTTAACATTTTTGAAGAGTACAAGCCTGTTACTTTATAAAATGCTGTTTACTCTGGGATTGTCTGATGTCTCCTTGTCATCAAATTCAGGTTATGCATTTTTGGCAGGAACACCAAAATGCCAGGATTTATCGGTGTATTGTATGAGGAGGCACACACGTGTCTTTGTCCCATGACTAGGACTAGGGTTAACATTTATCCATTGGTTAAGATGATATTTGCCAGGTTCCTCTACTTTAAAGTTAATTGATAAGTATTTTGTACTTTTTGAATAAATAAAGGTTAGGTGTTTTGTGGAAAGGTACTGTAAGACAGCATACACATGCTGTTTCTCATCAAATTTTCACTCACTCATTTGTTGAATTCATTGATGATTATTGCCTAAATCAATTATTAGTGTAATTGCAAAATGTAGTTTTAAAACTCCATCATTCTTTCTGTATTTATTACCTGGAATTTAATTGTGAATTAGGTCTTTTCCTTCTTCTCTTTTTTAATTCATGTATTAATTTATATCTGTATGACCTCAAAGATTGTCTTGTATTCAATGAGTCACAATCTATGACTATCAATATTATTTTGGGGCTCAATTTGTCCTAGATTTAGCCATTAGAAGACCTTTTAAACTGGTTCCTTTGTCATTTTGACATGTTTTCATAATTTTGGGGGCATTTTCTTAGTTTCTGGGACGTAAGATATACCAAATTCATCTTATACTTTCCCTGCTCCCAGCCTATCATCAGCCATTTCTCCAAAGAGCCCGGTTCCTTTAGTGGAGGACAGTATTCAGTAACCAATATCTAGACCCTAGGTTTGTTCGCTACTAGGGATTGTCATTGCTTCTAGGCCCTCTCAGTAGACAGAGCTTAGAGATAAATGCACGCATACACGTATGTACACACATAAATCTGTCAGAAACTGTGCATTCACATCAATACCTGCAAAGCCAGTTCAACACTATGGGTTTATTTTAGCCTTTCCTCTTTCCATATTTGTAACTCTGTCTGAGAATGAGAAATCTGACTCCAATTATCTCCAATATATTTCCTATTTGTTCAGTCTCTCTGTGTTTAATTAAAACTGCCAGCTCCTTTTTTTCTTTTTTTTCAAGAATTGACTGTTAAACTAAATCTATAATTCTCTTCATATGCAGCAGAGCACATGGATTTCAGTGAACTCATTTTGAATGTCACATCACAGATGGAGCAGTGGTTGTAAGCTTGGGCTCTGGAGGCAGACAGACCTGGGCTGTAGCCCTGGCCATGTACTCAGGAGCTGTGCAACACTCACAGAATTCTTTACTTCTCTCAGTCTCCGAGGATAATAACCATAATAGGATTAAATGAGCTGCGCATACACAGCAACAGTGCCCAGCACATAGTAAACACAACGAATGATAGCTATTATAATTGTTTTCTCTATCGAATATAGGACATTTTTTAGAACTCCCTAGGCCAGGATACAAATTTGCAAAGGTAGTTACCACTAAGCTTCAAAATTCATCAAAGCTTAGAGATAAAACAAATCTTAACAACATTCTTATTACTCGTATCTCCACATAAGAGAAAGAAACTGACTTACATTAAAATCCTAACTATTCAAAGGTTTTACATGCGTTTTTTGGGTCTCTGTTGAATACAAAAGGAAGAAAGTGTTAGATGTTATGTAATATTTTCCTTTTTCTTTGTTTAGGTCACGAGTATTCATCTACCTTGAGTCCAAATCAGTTGATGGATCTCCTTTTTGTTTTGTTTTGTTTTTGAGATGGAGTCTTGCTCTGGAGTACAGAGTGGTGCAATCTCAGCTCACTGGAACCTCTGACTCACTTGTTCAAGCGATTCTCCTGCCTCAGGCTCCCAAGTAGCTGGGATTACAGGCATGTGCCACCATGTACAGCTAATTTTTGTATTTTCAGTAGAGACGGGGTTTCACCATGTTGACCAGGACGGCCTTGTTCTCCTGACCTTGTGATCTGTCTGCATCGGTCTCCCAAAGTGTTGGGATTACAGGCGTGAGCCCGACCAATGAATTTCCTTTTAAAGGCCTCCATGAGCTGAAAGCTATGGGGAAACAACAAAAGGTTTTGAGCAGTGTCCATGCCTTAGATGGTAAGAGTTTAATCAGACTGGGTGTGGTGACTCATGCCTGTAATCCCAGCACTTTGGGAGGCAGAGGCAGGAAGATTGTTTGAGGCCAGGAGTTCAAGGCTGCAGTGAGCTGTGATTGCACCACTGCACTCCAGCCTGAGCAACACAGTGAGACACTGTCTCAAAATATATTTCATAAGAAGTGGCCAGCAGCTGGATGCAGCGGCTCATGTCTGTAATCCCAGCAGTTTGGGTGGCCGAGGTGGGTGAATTGCTTGAGCTCAGCAGTTCCAGAACAACTTGGGCAACCTGGTGAAATTTCATCTCTACAAAAATTACAAAAAATTAGCTGTGTGTGGTGGAGCAAAGCCTGTAGTCCCAGCTGCCTGGGAGGCTGAGGTGGGAGGATCACCTGAGCCCAGGAGGTCAAGGCTGCAGTGAGCTGTGATTATGCTACTGCACTCCAGTCTGGGTAAACAGAGTGAGACCTAACATATGAGTGTGTATTTGTTCAGGCTTCAGATATCTCTGTCCCATATTTCTGATATTCTCCCATTGATATAGAGAAATACAGGTGGCAGAAGGTAGATAACAGGAAAACTATAATCAGGAAACTTCCAGGTAGAACTGGGAGTTTGGGGGTGGATCTTTCTCATGTCTTAAGGATTTGAGTGGGGATCACTCATGCATGATCCTATAACAGGAAAACTCAGGCATTAGGCAGAGGAAAGCTTAAAGTCTAAGTGACACTGTTGCTTTCCTCACATGATGGCCTGTGTGGTGTTTGAATTGAGTGATCCTTCAAAGCAAGAAGGCAACCAAGGCTGAGTATCTATCTGTCTATCATCTATCTATCTATCTATCTATCTATCTATCTATCTATCTATCTATCATCTATCAACTATCTATATCTATCTATCTTATTCTATCTAATCTATCATCTATCAACTATCTATATCTATCTATCTATCTTATTCTATCTAATCTATCATCTATCATCTATCTAATCTATCTATTATCTAGCTAGCTAGCTAGCTAGCTATCATCAACACAGGGTCTTACTACGTTTTCCAGGCTGGTTTTGAACTGCTAAGTTCAAGAAAGCCTCCTGCCTTGGCCTCCCAAAGTGCTGGGATTACAGGCTTGAGCCACTGCTCCTGGCTGAGGGGTTTTTTGTTTGTTTGTTTGTTTGTTTGTTTGTTTGTTTGTTTGAGATGGAGTCTCACTTTGTCACCCAGGCTGGAATGCAATAGTGCAATCTTGGCTGACAACCTCTGCCTCCTGGGTTTAAGTGATTCTCCTACCTCAGCCTCTCGAGTAACTGGGATTACAGGTGCCGGCCACCAGGCCCAGCTAATTTTTGTATTTTTTAGTAGAGATAGGGTTTCCCCATGTTGACTGGGCTGGTCTTGAACTCCTGACCTCAAGTGATCCGCCCGTGAGACCGTTTCAACCTTCTGAAGCAAGAGGTGTTTCAGCTGTGGTGTGCTGCTGCAAGGAGCAGTGAAAAACAGGGTAGAATGGGTTTAGAAGAAGCTTCCTCACCATGAAACTTGAAGACTGTGTGTGCAACAGAAAATGTTAAGAAGAATGATTGCTGATGTTTTAAGCATGGGTGAGACACATGGTGGTGGGATGAAAGATGGGGATGTCAAGAGGTGGAGTTGATTTTGGGAGTGTAAATGATAAGGTGAATCTCAGGTTGAGTGGGAAGTGCTAGCAGGGTGTGCCCGTTGTTACACCTGACAGGCAGGTGGACCAACAGAACCACCTTAATGGAGCAGGGAGGTAAGGCATGGCTGGGAATTAGGATTCATGATTATCTGCATTGGAGTAGGAGATCATTCGCTGTGCAAGTTTGTTTAAGGGGAAAGAGAAAATGGTTAAGGGCCAAATTATACTGGATGAAGTAGAGTGCTGGAAAGAGAAGGGAGGCTCAGATGAAGAAGACAGACTTGAGACAAGGAGAGGACAGGTAAGCAGCAGGACCCAGGAGCTGTGAAGTACTGTGCAATGACTTGCTCAATATCCATTTCACCTGTGTCTGGAATATCTTTCTATACTATAGAGGCTGGAGAGCTGAAATCTATATTCCCTGGATTCCTTTGCAGCTGGAGGGTGTGGATGTGGTTTAGACTTTGTGAATCACATGCTTTTGAATGAGACTCGAGAGAAGATATAGAGAGCACTTCTGGTCACTTCTGCTGGCAGGTAAGGTCATGGAGTTGTTGGACTTTGGGAAGGGGGATTCTGCATCCAGGCATTAGCTTCATAGGGAACAAGAGGCTCAGGGCTGGAAATCCATGTTTTTTTTGTGTGTGACTCTAGCAGAAGGTTTACTTGTGGTAGCTTCCTGACCTCTGGATCTCAGTTAAGGCAATTATGTTGCTGAAGTCAGCGGTTCCAGCCAAGGGAAGCCTCCTGAATTCTCATCTTCCTGATGTATGAGCAGTAGTAGCTCCCCTGGTGGGTCAGATCTACTGTGATCTTGGAGTCATTCCTGAAGGCCCCATTGAGAGCAAGCTCTTTCAGTGCTTTCAACAATTTAAAAAGCATTTAAAACCTCCTCTGCTTGAAAATACTCTGCTGGTTTCTATTTTTTTGCCACTGAGCCTTGACTGATACAGAATCCAATGGAGAAAAAGATATTTAAGAATAAAGGGTTGGCCCAAGATGGCCGAAGAGGAACAGCTCCAGCCTCCAACTCCCAGCGTGAATGACACAGAAGATGGGTAATTTCTGCATTTTCGACTGAGGTACCGGGTTCATCTCACTGGGGTGTGTCAGACAGTTGGTGCTGGTCTGCAGGTGCAGCCCGACCAGCGAGAGCTGAAACAGGGCGAGGCATAGCCTCACCTGGGAAGTGCAAGGGAGAAGGGAATTCCTTTTCCTAGCCAAAGGAAATTGAGACACACACACCTGGAAAATTGGGTAACTCCCACCCTAATACTGCACTTTACCAAGGGTCTTAGCAAATGGCACACCAGGAGATTGTATCCCACACCTGGCCCAGAGGGACCCACACCCACAGAGCCTCCCTCATTGCTAGCACAGCAGTCTGAGATCTAACTGCAAGGCAGCAGTGAGGCTGGGGGAGGGGTGCCCGCCATTGCTGAGGCTTAAGCAGGTAAACAAAGCTGCCAGGAAGCTCGAATTGGGTGGAGCCCACCACAGCTCAAGGAGGCCTGCCTGCCTCTGTAGACTCCTCCTCTGGGGACAGGGCATAGCTAAACAAAAAGCAGTAGAAACCTCAGCAGAGGTAAATGTCCCTGTCTGACAGCTTTGAAGAGAGTAGTGGATCTCCCAGCACGGAGGTTGAGATCTGAGAACGGACAGACTGCCTGCTCAAGTGGGTCCCTGATCCCTGAGCAGCCTAACTGGGAGACATCCCCAATTAGGTGTAGACCGACACCTCACACCTCACACAGTGGGGTACACCCCTGAGACGAAGCTTCCAGAGCAAGAATCAGACAGCAACACTTGCTGTTCAGCAAGATTCTATCTTCTGCAGCCTCCGCTGCTGATACCCAGGCAAACAGGGTCTGGAGTGGACCTCAAGCAAACTCCAACAGATCTACAGTTGAGGGTCCTGACTGTTAGAAGGAAAACTAACAAACAGAAAGGACACCCACACCAAAACCCCATTAGTACGTCACCATCATCAAAGACCAAAGGCAGACAAAACCACAAAGATGGGGAAAAAGCAGGGCAGAAAAGCTGGAAATTCAAAAAATCAGAGCGCATCTCCCCCTCCAAAGGAACGCAGCTCATCGTCAGCAACGGAACAAAGCTGGACGGAGAATGACTTTGATGAGTTGAGAGAAGAAGGCTTCAGTCAATCAAACTTCCCAGAGCTAAAGGAGGAACTACAGAACCAGCGCAAAGAAACTAAAAACCTTGAAAAATGATTTGACAAATGGCTAACTGGAATAACCAATGTAGAGAAGTCCTTGAAAGAACTGATAGAGATGAAAACCATAACACAAGAACTACGTGACAAATGCACAAGCTTCAGTAACTGACTCGATCAACTGGAAGAAAGAGTATCAGTGATTGAAGATCAAATGAATGAAATGAAGCGAGAAGAGAAGTGTAGAGAAAAAAGAGTAAAAAGAAAGGAACAGAGCCTCCAAGAAATATGGGATTTTGTGAAAAAACCAAATCTATGTCTCATTGGTGTGCCTGAAAGTGATGGGGAAAATGGAACCAAGTTGGAAAACACTCTACAGGATATCATCCAGGAGAACTTCCCCAGCCTAGTAAGGCAGGCCAACATTCAAATTCAGGAAATACAGAGAACGCCACAAAGATACTCCTCAAGAAGAGCAACTCCAAGACACATAATTATCAGATTCACCAAAGTTGAAATGAAGGAAAAAATGTTAAGGGCAGCCAGAGAGAAAGGTCAGGTTACACACAAAGGGAAGCCCATCAGACTAACAGCAGATCTCTCAGCAGAAACTCTCCAAACCAGAAGAGAGTGGAGGCCAATATTCAACATTCTTAAAGAAAATAATTTTAAACCCAGAATTTCATGTCCAGCCAAACTAAGTTTCATAAGTGAAGGAGAAATAAAATCCTTTACAGACAAGCAAATGCTTAGAGATTTTGTCACCACCAGGCCTGCCCTACAAGAGATCCTGAAGGAAGCACTAAACATGGAAAGGAACAACAGGTACAAGCCACTGCAAAACGTCAAAATGTAAAGTCCATCAATGCTAGGAAGAAACTGCATCAACTAGTGAGCAAAATAACCAGCTAATATCATAATGACAGGATCAAGTTCACACATAACAATATTAACCTTAAATGTAAATGGACTAAATGGTGCAATTAAAAGACACAGACTGGCAAATTGGATAAAGAGTCAAGACCCATCAGTTTGCTGTATTCAGGAGACCCATCTCACATGCAGAGACACACACAGGCTCAAAATAAAGGGATGGAGGAAGATCTGCCAAGCAAATGGAAAACAAAAAAAGCAGGGGTTGTAATTCTAGTCTCTGATAAAACAGACTTTAAACCATCAAAGATCAAGAGAGACAAAGAAGGCCATTACATAATGGTAAAGGGATCAATTCAACAGGAAGAGCTAACTATCCTAAACATATATGCACCCAATACAGGAGCACCCAGATTCATAAAGCATGTCCTTAGAGACTGACAAAGAGACTTAGACTCCCATACAATCATAATGGGAGACTTCAACACCCCACTGTCAACATTAGACAGATCAACGAGACAGAAGGTTAACAAGAATATCCAGGAATTGAACTCTACTCTGCACCAAGCAGACCTAATAGACATCTATAGAACTCTCCACCCCAAATCAACAGAATATACATTCTTCTCAGCACCTCATCGCACTTATTCCAAAATTGACCACATAGTTGGAGGTAAAGCACTCCTCAGCAAATGTAAAAGAATAGAAATTATAACAAACTGTCTCTCAGACCACAGTGCAATCAAACTAGAACTCAGGACTAAGAAACTCAATCAAAACTGCTCAACTACATGGAAACTGAACAACCTGCTCCTGAATGACTACTGGGTACATAACAAAATGAAGGCGGAAATAAAGATGTTCTTTGAAACCAATGAGAACAAAGATACAACACACTAGAATCTCTGGGACACATTTAAAGCAGTGTGTAGAGGGAAATTAATAGCACTAAAAACCCACAAGAGAAAGCAGGAAAGATCTAAAATTGACACCCTAGCATCACAATTAAAAGAACTAGAGAAGCAAGAGCAAACACATTCAAAAGCAAGCAGAAGGCAAGAAATAAGTAAGATCAGAGCAGAACTGAAGGAAATAGAGACACAAAAAAACCCTCCGAAAAAAGCAATGAATCCAGGAGCCGGATTTTTGAAAAGATCAACAAAATTGATAGACTGCTAGCAAGACTAATAAAGAAGAAAAGAGAGAAGAATCAAATAGATGCAATAAAAACTGATAAAGGGGATATCACAATTGACCCCACAGAAACACAAACTACCATCAGAGAATACTATAAACACCTCCACGCACAAAACCTAGAAAACCTAGAAGAAATGGATAATTTCCTGGACACTTACACTCTCCCAAGACTAAACCAGGAAGAAGTTGAATCCTTGAATAGACCAATAGAGGTTCTGAAATTGAGGCAATAATTAATAGCTTACCAACCAAAAAAAGTCCAGGACCAGATGGATTCACAGCCGAATTCTACCAGAGGTACAAGGAGGAGTTGGTACCATTCCTTCTGAAACTATTCCAATCAGTAGAAAAAGAGGGAATCCTCCCTAACTCATTTAACGAGGCTAACATCATCCTGATACCAATGCCTGACAGAGATACAACAAAAAAAGAGAATATTAGACCAATATCCCTGATGAACATCGATGCAAAAATCCTCAATAAAATACTGGCAAACTGAATCCAGCAGCACATCAAAAAGCTTATCCAGCATGATCAAGTGGGCTTCATCCCTGGGATGCAAGGCTGGTTCAACATACACAAATCGATAAACGTAATCCAGCATATAAACAGAACCAAAGACAAAAACCACATGATTATCTCAATAGATGCAGAAAAGGCCTTTGACAAAATTCAACAGCTCTTCATGCTAAAAACTCTCAATAAATTTGGTATTGATGGAACGTATCTCAAAATAATAAGAGCTATTTATGACAAACCCACAGCCAATATCATACTGAATGGGCAAAAACCGGAAGCATTCCCTTTGAAAACCAGCACAAGACAGGGATGCCCTCTCTCACCACTCCTATTTAACATAGTGTTGGAAGTTCTGGCTAGGACAATCAGGCAAGAGAAAGAAATCAAGGGTATTCAGTTAGGAAAAGAAGAAGTCAAATTGTCCCTGTTTGCAGATGACATGATTGTATATTTAGAAAACCCCATTGTCTCAGCCCAAAATCTCCTTAAGCTGATAAGCAACTTCAGCAAAGTCTCAGGATACAAAATTAATGTGCAAAAATAACAAGCATTCTAATACACCAGTAACAGACAAACAGCCAAATCATGAATGAACTCCCATTCACAATAGATTCAAAGAGAATAAAACACCCAGGAATCCAACTTACAAGGGATGTAAAGGACCTCTTCAAGGAGAACTACAAACCACTGCTCAGTGAAATAAAAGAGGACACAAACAAATGGAAGAACATACCATGCCCGTGGATAGGAAGAATCAATATTGTGAAAATGGCCGTACTGCCCAAGGTAATTTATAGATTCAGTGCCATCCTCATTAAGTTACCAATGACTTTCTTCACAGAATTGGAAAAAACTGCTTTAAAGTTCATATGGAACCAAAAAAGAGCCCACATTGCCAAGACAATCCTAAGCCAAAAGAACAAAACTGGAGGCATCATGCTACCTGACTTCAACCTATACTACAAGTCTACAGTAACCAAAACAGCATGGTACTGGTACCAAAACAGAGATATAGACCAATGGAACAGAACAGAGCCCTCAGATATAATACCACACATCTACAGCCATCTAATTTTTGACAAACCTGACAAAGATAAGAAATGGGGAAAGGATTCCCTATTTAATAAATGGTGCTGGGAAAATTGGCTAGCCATAAGTAGAAAGCTGAAACTGGATCCTTTCCTTACTCCTTATACGAAAATTAATTCAAGATGGATTAGAAACTTAAATGTTAGACCTAAAACCATAAAAACCCTAGAAGAAAACCTAGGTAATACCATTCAGGACATAGGCATGGGCAAGGACTTCATGTCTAAAACACCAAAAGCAACGGCAACAAAAGCCAAAATTGACAAATGGGATCTAATTAAACTAAAGAGCTTCTGCACAGCAAAAGAAACTACCATCAGAGTGAACAGGCAACCTACAGAATGGGAGAAAATTTTTGCAATCTACTCATCTGACAAAGGGCTAATATCCAGAACCTATAAATAACTCAATCAAATTTACAAGAAAAAAACAAACAACCCCATCAAAAAGTGGATAAAGGATACGAACAGACACTTCTCAAAAGAAGACATTCATACAGCCAACAGACACATGAAAACATGCTCATCATCACTCACCATCAGAGAAATGCAAATCAAAACCACAATGAGATACCATCTCACACCAGTTAGAATGGCAATCATGAAAAAATCAGGAAACAACAGGTGCTAGAGAGGATGTGGAGAAATAGGAACACTTTTAGACTGTTGGTCGGACTGTAAACTAGTTCAATCATTGTGGAAAACAGTGTGGCGATTCCTCAAGGATCTAGAACTAGAAATACCATTTGACCCAGCCATCCCATTACTGGGGATATACCCAAAGGATTATAGGTCATGCTGCTATAAAGACACATGCACACATATGTTTTTTTGCAGCACTATTCACAATAGCAAAGACTTGGAATCAACCCCATTGTCCATCAGTGACAGACTGGATTAAGAAAACGTGGCACATATACACCATGGAATACTATGCAGCCATAAAAAAGGATGAGTTTGGGTCCTTTGTAGGGACATGGATGCAGCTGGAAACCATCATTCTCAGCAAACTATCGCAAGAACAGAAAACCAAACACCGCATGTTCTCACTCATAGGTGGGAACTGAACAATGAAATCACTTGGACACAGGAAGGGGAGCATTACACACCGGGTCCTATTGTGGGGAGGGGGTAGGTGGGAAGGATAGCATTAGGAGATATACCTAATGTAAATGACCAGTTAATGGGTGCAGCACACCAACATGGCACATGTATACATGTGTAACAAACCTGCACGTTGTGCACATGTACCCTAGAACTTAAAGTATAATTTTAAAAAAGAGAGACTCAAAAAAAAGAATAAAGGGTTAATCATTCATTTGAAAGCTGCCAGAAGTTGAGAATTTCATTTATTCAATTCATTAAAAACAATTATCAAGTTCCTAATATATATCAGGCACCATGATGGACATTTGGGAATATTATATGGAGATGAATAAAACAGTCTTTTCCCTCAAGGAATTCAGTCTAGTAGAGAATCATGAATACAAATGTGATAGATTGTGGCAAGTACAGTGATAGAGACATATTGGAGAAGTTAGTATGAGAAAAGAGGAAGGGTACTTAACCTAGCTTGGGACTCTGGGGAGGAAGGTTGGCTTCTTGAAGGTACACGAATTGAGGATTGGAGGATTAATGTTTTTATTTAGCTAATAAATACCGAATACTTACTATGAGGTAAGCATGGTGCTAAGATCTTTACATTCAAGATCTCATTTGGCCCTCTAAACATTCTATGAGGTAGAGTATTATCACCACTTTACAAATACAACTGAGGTTCAGATCTGACTATCTGAAGGACTCCATGCAGAAGGAACAGCATCAGCAAAGAAGGACGAGAAACCTACAACATGAGCTACAAGCAGTTAGGTTGGGTTGGAGCAAAGACCCGAGGCTGAGTGGGTATAGAGCATGCACTAGGTCAGAGGAGTGAACCAGGGCCAGATCATGTGGGGTTGCAAAGATCATGTAAATATGGAAACTGTCTGCAATGGGGAACCCATGATGGAAAATGATAGAAAACTCGCCTTGTAGACGGCTGTGTGGAAAATGGATTCGAGGGCAGTTGGAGGCAGACAGTCTAGCTTCGAAGTTGTTGCTTTAGTTTCCTAGAGATGTTGTAACAATGCACCACAGACTGCTTGGCTGAAAACAGAAGTTTATTGTCTCACAGTTCTGAAGGCTGACAGTCCAAACTCATGGAGTTGGTGATACGGAAGGCGGGCAGGGAGGTGCGGGGAGGAGAAGGGCAGGTCCTGGCAAGGGCTCCACCCCCGGGCCTGTGCCCATGGACCTAGGTGAAGACAGGCACTCCTGCCTTCGTGCCCAAATGTTGCATTTCCTAAGACCATCCTGGTCCACCACACCCCTATCCTTTGCCTATAAAAACCCTGAGACCCTAGCAGGCAGGCACACAAGCAACTGGACATCCAGAGGAGCACATCAGTGGAAGAAGACACAAGCAGCTGGACATGGAGAAGCCATCAAGGGGAGCATGCCGGCAGAAGAGCACAGGACAGAGGCCAGCACACCGGCGGGTCATCAACTTGTGGAATGACATGGAGTTTGGCTGGGGTGGTCGGAGGAGAGCCCGGGCCGCCAAGCGGCGTAACTCCAGGAGAAAACCATCTCCTTTCTGGCTCCCCAATCTGCTGAGAGCTACTTCCACTCAACAAAACCATGCACTCATTCTCCAAGCCCATGTGTGATCCGATTCTTCTGGTACACCAAGGCAAGAACCCAGGATACAGAAAGCCCTCTGTCTTTGCAATAAGGCAGGGGCGTGTAATTGAGCTAACACAAGCTGCCGAACTAAAAGAGCACCTGTAACACATGCTCACTGGGGCTTCAGCTGTAAACATTCACCCCTAGACACTGCCGTGGAGTCGGAGCCCCACACCCTGGCCGTCTGCCTGCTCCCTCTAGGGGTTTTGAGCAGCGGGGCACCGAAGAAGCGAGCCACACTCCCATCACACACCCTGAAAGGGGGACAAGGGGACATTTCCTGTTTAATTGGCTGGGCCCTGCTCCCTCTTTCCTGGCTTCTGGTGGTGGCCGTGGATCCATGGCTTTTCTTGGCTTGCAGCTGCATCCCTCCAGCCTCTGAATCTGTCACCCAATGATGCTCTCCTTGTCTCTGTCCACTTTTTCTTTTCTTATAAAAGCACCAATCGTATAATTAGACCCAACCTAATGACCTCATCTTGACTCAATTACATCTGCAGAAACCTTATTTCCAAATGCAGTCATATTCACAGGTACCTGGGTTTAGGGCTTCAACATATCTTTCTGGGGCAGGTTCGAGGGAGGTCACAATTCAGCCCCCAACAGAACAGGTAAAAGATGGGCACAGCTGGGATGGGCGCAGTGGCAGGGGGGCTGAGCGGAACAGGCAGATTTTGGGGAAATGTTTAGAAAACAAAACCAGCAGGGTTTGATGATTTGAATCCTGAGTTGGGGCAGGGCAGCATACAGGCATTTAAGGCAGTTTTTAGGGATCGAATCCTAAACCAAATGTCAGACTTTTCCCTTCCTCTCTCCCTTTGCCAAAAAACAGACTAACTCAGGATTCCTTTGTAAGAAGGATTTATTAGATTATATGGAAATGGACACAGTACAGAAGGTCTGTGGCATAGTCAGGGTTCTGCAGGACCCCAGAGCATCAGTAGAATTGCTAGTGTTCCACCTTCCCCAGGGCCGCCTGTGCCTGGGCTTCAGAGATGCAGCTGAGGGCTGGCCTCCAAATGCTGTGGGCAGACTGGCCTGATTCACGGTGACTATTGTAGTTTCTGTGAACATCTGGGTTTTGGTCCCACTGTTGTCAAGAGCCTTGACCAAGTGTAAAAGAATCCATTATGGATGAAAGTTGCAGACTTGGAGGGTGTCACAGCAGAGAAGAAAGAGCGGGAGCGGAGTTTGGCAGGTGAACTTAAGCGTGGACCAGCGGCCACAAGCCGGGAACCATCAGGACAGCGTCTTAGTTTGGACAGCAGGTTTCCTTCTAAACTGGAGGCCAGGAGCCCACAGCAGTGGCTTGGCTATGAAAAGCAGGTTTTCTAGACTGAATGAAGCACAGATGTCCCTAGGTGTGCTCCTGGCCTAGAGGAGAGACCTGAAGGAAACATGAGCCTTTTCTGGACAGAGTCAAAGAGTTAAGGAGAAAGTGGTAACACCCATTATTTGCAGGAAGCCTGGAAGTTCACAGTAATGCTGATGCCTTTAGTATAGAATACTGTTTCCATCTCTAGTACATTTCTAGTTTTGAAACTCTGCTACATTTCCATTTCATTCTTTCCTGTTGAGAAAACCTGAGCAAGAGATTATTTTTCCATGAGAAAGTGGGCCTTTAAGATTTTTTGGCCTTGTATTTCCTATATTTGCTCTCCTAAAAACATTACACCTTAATAAATATCGATATCATAGACTTAAATATTTAAATTTGGAGTTCTTAAAATATTATAAAAGAGATAACTGGTGAGTCATCTTTGTGTTTATCATAGTGCTCCAAATTAACAATTTTAAAAATTAGCTACAAAATACTAATTTGAAATAATCTATCATGTCAGTTTTTGTTTTGTAACGGAAATTTCTCCTCCAATGTGAATAAAGCATTTTCATATGAAAATTACAACATGCAAAGAGCTGCTGAGTACATTTTAGGCATCTTAAGTGGATTTTAATGTAACATTTTAATAGCTTTTACATTTCTTTTTACAAAACAAAGCTATTTCATTAGCTATTCAGATTTCCTCACCACTTCCGTTTGAACCCTATGAAAATATATGAAAAAAATATATCCCCCACTCCAACCAGCAATTTGTATGAGTAAGAATAGCAATATTTTAAAAAGAGCTTGCATAGTATTCTGAATTTATCATGTTGTTAGAAAGGCTGCCTATTGGATTTTTTTTTGAGATTTTCAGAAAATGCTGCAAACTCGACACTCCAGTTCTTCCAGATATTGGTAGCCGCAGCACAGAGGCAATGCTATGTGGTTAGGAGTGATTACACCATCAGAAACTTCAGGACTACGAAGAGGAAAAAGTAGTGTTTTTAAAAAATAAAGAGATCTTACTAAAAAGGATCTGGGACAGGGCATGAAGGAAGATAACAGAATTCAACAGCTGAGAACCATCAGCCAGAACATAAAGGATAGGGAAGAAAATAGATGATCACAGGCTTATGGCCACGTGGAAGTGAACACACAACTCACCCGTGCTAATTTATATCCAAGACGAACCAAAAGTATGCTGAAAACATTATTCACTGACTGGTGCATATCTGTGACAAAATGACAGAACATTCAGAGTTTTTCCAGTTAAATTTATTCATTTTAAAAAAATTCTGAGCTATGTTATTGTTAAGAGATAAAATACTAGTTGTTTTATAAAACTATACTGATAGTCCTCAGTTCAGGTTTTTCTGGAGGCTGACCTTATGATGAGGATGTGAGTACAAGCAGTTTATCTGGGACGCAAAGGGAACCCCAGTAAGGAAATGTAGCCAAAAAATTACGTGTTACAAAGCCAGCTACCACTGTGAGGGACAGATGCTTGATCTGGTGAAGAAGCTCTGGGCAAAAGTGTAAGTATACAAGTAAAAGCACACCCCAGGCAGCAGCAGGAACCATATTTATAGACTCTATGTGTCACTGATTGAAAGCTGCTTCCCAGGTCTTAACTTCCTGGCACTTCTGGTTGCCACATACTGGGGCAGCGGGGGCTTTTGACAAGAGCCCTCAGATATGTCAATGTGGGATGTAGTCTGGGGAAACAAGTTACCGAGGGTGGCCTTTTATTTCCACTGTTCTTGCCATGGCAAAATGATGTCAGTCATTGATGTGGGGACCCCACTTACCTTTCCAACCCTCCCCAAACCCAAAAGCCTGGGACACTGATACTTCACTAGCCAGAGGTCATGTCAGCTGAGGACATGAATGACAGCATAGGGCAGGTGCAGCTCAGAGTGACACAACTTCTTGCCAATCATTCTGAGGGAGAAGGACGACTCTGGAACTAGCAAGAGAAGCACCGAAGGATGCCTTTCCTGACCCTCACATCCAACAAGGGCTTCCAAATCCTTGCCTTCCCGATCCATTTGTTGTTGTTGTTGAGATGGGCCTTGCTCGGTCACCCAGGTTGGAGTGCAGTGGTGCAATCTCGGCTCACTGCAACCTCCACTTCGCAGGTTCAAACGATTCTCCTGCCTAGGCCTCCCGAGTAGCTGGGATTACAAATGTGTGCCACCACACCTCACTAATTTTTGTATTTTTAGTAGATACGCGGTTTCACCATGTTGGTCAGGCTGCCCTGGAACTCCTGACCTTAAAGTGATCCACCTGCCTTGGCCTCCTAGAGTGTTGGGATTACAGGTGTGAGCCACCGTGCCTGACGCCATCTCTTTTTTGATAACACCTTCTGGTAAGGCAGCTCCACTTACGGAGGAGAAGGAATCATTAGCACAGCTGAACGAGACGTGCTTCACGGTCCTCTTGGAAACTGCTTTAGAAACTTCTCCCTGCCCCAGCTTCCTGTAGCACCTCCTGGAGGCTGGCCAGTGTCAACTAACTTCTGGAAAAGCAGTTAAGCATCCCTATATTTGCAGCCAACAAGGTACTCTAATTGTGTCAAAGGATGTCAAAAAAAGCCTCCAAATATGTGAAAATAAAAATAAAATTCTTTTTGGAAAGAAAACATTTTGGGAGAAATGGAAAGGGAAGTGATTGTGAAATGGTAATATGGTAGCAACTCAATGATTACAAATTCTAAACTTGCAATACTGCCCTGAAGAAAACAGTTCACATCCATTAGCTTGCTTGGTATAATACTACCTAGAATGGGCATCTTAAAAAAAAAAGACTAATGACA
>NC_045438.1:35111911-35218809 GCF_002776525.5 Piliocolobus tephrosceles
TGAGCCACCATGCCCAGCCTTAAACATAAAAGTTTTAACATTTATTTTACTGAGAAACTTTATACTCATTTAATTCAACCTTAATAATTAAGGCAACTCCATGAGGGCCGGGCATGGTGGTTTACGCCTGTAATCCCAACACTTTGGAAGGCTGAGGTGGGCGGATCACGAGGTCAGGAGTTTGAGACCAGCCTGGCCGACATGGTGAAACCCTGTCTCTATTAAAATACAAACAATTAGCTGGGCGTGGTGGCGTGCACCTGTAGTGCCAGCTACTTGGGAGGCTGAGGCAGGGGAATCGCTTGAACCTGGGAGGTGGAGGTTGCAGTGAGCCGAGATGGCACCACTGCACTCCAGCCTGGCGACAGAGCGAGACTCTGTCTCAAAAAAAAAAAAAAAAAAAAAGACAACTCCATGAGATGAGTATTATTCTCCCACTTAGCAATGAAAATATCCAGATACAGAGAACACAACTAACTTACCAAGCTTCCCATGGTTAATTACTGGCAAATCTGATACTTAACCACCTAAGTGTAACTCCAGATGCTGGCTCTTCATTTTTCTGTTGCTTCCAACATTAGCACCTTGCCTTCTGAACCTCTCCCTTTACTCTTTCACAAGGTATTTAGAGATCCAGTAATTCAAAAGTGATCGTCAGTCCTTTTATAGTGTATACTTTAATTTTTAGGGTTTTGTTGTTGTTGTTGTTTAGATAGGGCCTGGCTCTGTCACTCAGGCTGGAGTGCAGTGGCACAATCACAGCTCAATGCAACCTTGACCTTCTGGGTTCACGCGATCCTCCCACCTCAGCTTCTCAAGTGATTGAGACCACAGACATGCGCCATCATGCCCGGCTAATTTTCTAATTTTTGTAGAGACAGGGTCTCCATTTGTCACCCAGACTGTCTCAAACTACTGGGCTCAAGCGATCCTCCCACCTTGGACTCCCAAAGTTTTGGGACTAGGGGCATGAGCCACGGAGGCTGGTCTGTGTATATTTTTAAACAGCAATTTTAAAACTTCTTTTGAACTTTATAAATCTTGGCATTAGTTTTTTCTTTTGAGACAGACTCACTCTGTCACCCGGGCTGGAGTGCACTGGCGCAATCTCGGCTCACTGCAACCTCCACATCCCGGGTTCAAGAGATTCTCGTGCCTCAGCCTCCAGAGTAGCTGGGATTACGAGCGTGCACCACCACATCCAACTAATTTTTGTATTTTTTACTTTTTTTTTTTGAGAAGCAGTTTCGCTCCGTTGCTCAGGCTAGAGTGCAATGGTGTGATCTCGGCTTACTGCAACCTCCGCCTCCCAGGTTGAAGCGATTCTCTTGCCTCAGCCTCCCAAGTAGCTGGGATTACAGGCATGCATCACCACGCTTGGCTAATTTTTTTTTTAGTAGAGATGGGGTTTCTCCATGTTGGTCAGGCTGGTCTTGAACTCCCGATCTCAGGTGATCCGCCCACCTCAGCCTCCCAATTTTTAGTTTCTAAAATTACTTTTCATCTCTAAAATTGTAATCAAACTTACTAATATAAAAACCCAATTGAGATTGACCAAGGAACTAGTAACAAAATGTTTAATTTGCAATAAAATTGTCACTTCTGTTCACATGCTGGTCCTTTTCTCTCCCACTTCTTGCAAGGCCTTCAGAGCTCCTCCCCAAAACTAAGGAGGTGCTAAAGGATGTGAGAAAAATGACAATCCAGAACATTTCTGAGTGGGCTTAGGTGTTCACTGAGTAAAAACAGGATTTTGCAGGGGTGGGGGGGGAGTATAGGCAAAATGATGTTTCTTAGATGTTAGCTTATTTTTAAAAATTGCTTTTTGTAACCTGATCCAATAGCTATTCCATCATGCTTTTTTTTTTTTTTCTTTTGACAGTAGAGATGGGGGTTGGGGTTGGGGGGAGGGTCTTGCTATGCTGCCCAAGCTGGTCTTGAACTGCTGGCTGTAAGCGATCCTCCTTGCCTTGGCCTCTCAAACTGCTCAGATTACAGTGTAAGCCACTGAACCCAGCCCCATCACGCCTTTAAGTGTTCAATGCACAGAACAGATGAAGGCCGATAGTCCATTTCAATCAGATTTTTAAAAATGTAATACAAAAGATGGGAGAATTTATTGTTACTTATTATGCAATAATTTACTTTAAAATACTTTAAATATAAATTGTGCAATTCATGTGTGCTGTGTAATTTAACTTCAATCTTCTTCTGAGAGTAAGTTAGATAGTATTTGAAGCACCTCAATCAGGTGGCTAGGCAGATGCTTTAAACACTTATCTAAATATACACCAGTGTTCATCAGCATAAAGGATATTAATTTTTCACTGGCGAATGCAGACTGAAAAGTAGGTGGTTGTCTAGACTTTTAGAGGCAAAATGCATGAAATGAAGTGTAAGAATCTGGCAGATTCTGAAAAATAATGACTTTTTATAGTACCTGGGTCTAGAGATCTCTTTGTCCCTGTACCTTCCCGCTCCAGCACTCCACACACGTTTATGACTGTGACCTGGTCCAACCAGGCAATCAGGTTTCTTAATTCTGCTTTCAGAATATCACTGCTTCTGCTTCACTGTGAACTTTTTAGTCAAGGTGTTTGTGGGGTTACTTATGAGCAGAGAAGGAACTTCCCCAAGCTTTCCAGAAGCCCTGCTTGCTAATAAACTTGTCATGTAAGATAACTGTTTTAGATTTGCTTTTACTGTAACACACCACGAGGTGGTGTGGTTATATAGGAGGACACATATAGCCTTACTAGAGGTACCACCAAACAGACCCGTGACTGGTGACTGACTAAATTGGCCTAGATAGTTTGCAGTGGTGCAGAAAGGAAACTAAAAGCCCATTCACTCTATTTTCATACTGAGGGCCATATTTGATTCCTGAGCGCTCCCCTTAATGTAGTGTGAATACTGAAGACCTCCTTAAGGTCTGCAAGTAATTCAGATTTTTCAAGTGCTGGCCTAAAAGCAAGCCAGACATTGTAAAGATCAGGGTCATTCTCTGGCAGCACTGCTCTAAATACAATATAATTAAGAATTTTGTACCACTTCTAATAAAAACTTGATGACTTAGAAGGCTTTCAGTTTGCTAATGATCACCAAAGTTTAAAAACATATATGAAAAAGAAAAACAGCCAAAATAGACCTACAGCTCTAAATTTTAAATAAAGCTATCCTATATGCTTAATCAACAGGAGGCTGGGAAAATGTCACTGAGTTAAATGAAGGACAATCTGAAGACTCAAGAATCAATCTGAGTGAAGTTATAACATATGAGAAACCTAAAAGTAAAATTGTGTCAAACATTTTATTTGGTGTTTCATGCTATGTTGATTTAAACAAATTAAACAACTTTGTTGAACAGATTTCTTTTTTAATATAATGACTGTGTACATGGACAACTGAAAATAGGGAAAACCCCCAAATTAATGTTTTAACAAATTATAAGCTGTTACTAAAGACCATATGCCTGGATTAAAACAAATAGTCCAATGGATGAAGTCTCTCATTCAACCTAGCAGTTTAACCAATTTCTCTCTTCATAAAAGCTGCACGTTACTGTGGTATAAATTTATCTTTTTTAACACTCCACATAAAAACATGTGCACCCTCTCCTTCTACATTTAATCATTAGTAGTCTCTAAAATGGTAAAATAAAATTGAATTTATATTAGCAAATGAAAGTGCAAGTTTGTACAGCTAGGCTCAGCAGCAAAAGTGAAGAAGAAGAATGAAAGGTGAAAAGCTGACAGATGCCACGCAGAGCAAGGACTTCCATGAAGGTCCGTGTCCTGTGTGCCAAACACAGTCAACACTCCGTCATTTTCTCATTGCTCTTAAACGAGCAAAACCAAATTCTTTTTCTATTTAAAGAAATGTTAAATCTTTATTTTCCCCAACATAATTTGTGATCAGGTAAGGCAAAGATAAGTCCACCATCACTGGGGACAGCAGCAACATACAGACTTCAGAGATAGCCCTGAATCATCAGTAACATTCTCTCGTGGTAACATCAGAAGGAATGCAGCTAACAAATTAAATTTGTAATGTTGTCACATTGTTCTAATTGATTTGAATAGTTTATCTGGAAAAACTTTATAAATACATTATGTAAGAGGGCAGTAAATTATTTTGCTTTGAAAAAATAATGCTTTTTCACATTTTAAAACATTTCAGTCTGCTTTTGCAAAAGGAGTTGCAAGAAAAACGTGACAGCTGGGTTTGCAGAATGTCCATGTACAAGTTGTATTTATAAGAACCTGGTAATCTGCCTATAATTTGCTTCTACAAATAGAGCTCTTTGCAATAATATTTAAACAGGTTTAAACTCTTCCCCTATTCATTCTACTTGTAGAGCAAAGAGGTACTTATTTTTCAAGTATTATAAAAGGTAAAAATTTTTTTGCCAATTTTACATGTTAAGCTTTTAAGACCAAAAAAACATGCCTAGTCAGCCCATTTCTTTTATAACCAAATTCTCTTGTCTTTCAAAGAATGCAGAAAAATATTGATTGCTAAGAAGGAGCACACTGGAAAAAGCCATTTTAAAGTATTGAAGAATGAGACGTATTTCTTTTTTCCTATTGATGAAAATGATTAGAAAAGCTATCCAGTCTGTTGTCTTTAGCTAGTTTTAATAAATCTTTTCAAAATGATGGTCAAGAACTCTTTAGAAAACTGTCGGAGGGGATGCTCCTTTATAGCATGAAAGGAATTCCATTAATTGTAGAAATTCTCATTAAATTTCAGCTTTGGTTCTTCAGAAGAAATACTCATATAACTTCTATATGAAGAGACAGAAAAAGAACAGATTAATATGACATTTATCTAAAATCTTATTTCAAGAATACTATAGCAATATCTTAAATTTCTAAAATTTACTATACTGTTATGTACACTTATATAAGAATAGGCAATTTTGTTAGGATTCACAGTCTTAAGTGAATTCTGTTACTCATAGGAAACACATGTTCTTTTCTTTACATTAGCTTAGGTCATAGCCTTCATTTTTCCAAGTGGCATACGCAGATTGTACTTTTCTCGGTTAGGGATTTAAACATTCATTTCTCTTGTATCCTCAGTACCCGATGCTTAGGGTTCTAAACATATGTTGGAGGTTAAATAAATGTTGATAAATCATCTAGAAGTTCTTTCCCTCCCTGTAAATCTGTAACATGAGTAGGAAGCTGTACTGGGCATGTTTCCATCAACATACCATTAGTCGGATTGTTCCCAAAGGCTTAAGAATCAGAAAGTCAGACTGGGGAGGGCCCTTACAACCTCCTTTCAAATCCTAGAAAAGTGGAGTTCACTAAAGTGAGGTTCCACTTCCAAGGACAGTACACTAGAGGAGAAAAGAAGAGTAGCTTCATCTGGATGGGTGGTTCACATTGGCTACCTCACTGCATTACAAGTTGATTTATTACAGATTCACTGATTGAATCTAGAAGGCAAAACAATTTGCCCACAAATAATTCTATATTGTCTCCCTTTAGTTATCCTGAATTTGGCCAGTTCTTTTCATAGAAATATAACGAGATGCTGGTCAATACATGAAAGTCATCTTCAGGGAAGAGAAGTCAACAAAATTGAAACAGGTTTGAAGAGACAGGGAGCAGAGATTATCCTGCTAATTCCTGAGACTGATGGGATTGTGCTGCTGAGCTGCTATGACCATTGAGTTAGTGATATTTGATATTACTCCTTCTTTCTTTGGGTCCTGATTGTTCTTTTTGCACAAAGACTTCAGGTCAAGTGTGGGTCAAAGAGACATTGTATAAGAAAGTCACAGGCAGTTTCAACAGCAACAAATCATTTAACAAGGAAAGATCCTTAGACTCAGTGTGATCCTATTCAGAGTACTGGTTTCATCACCTAAATTGTAACTACCCATCATGTCACATTTCAAAACGACAATAATGTATTACTCAGGTTCCCTAAACCCAAATAAGAGAAAAATGGTGGTAGTCTTCAAATATATGAAGACCTGAGAAAGATGGAAAAAACTCAAATCTTTCTCTAGTGGGCAGCATTAGGTCAGAATGGTCCATAAGTATAGGGAGGCAGCCTTGTCTTTCTACAAAGCATATTCTGACCATGCATGCTGTTGGGTAATGGGTGCTGCTCTGTGCAGAGAGGCTGATGGACACCCACTGGGTGCTGCAGACGGGATTTCTGCACTGACTGAGAGAATAGGAGAGGCCTTAGAAGTTGTCCAATCCAACTCAAAATTCAATTTCTATGAGCCAGGCACAATCTTTTCCACTGTGGCTTACTTGGTCCTTTGAAGAACAAAGTGTTACCACAATCATACTGTAGAAGGCTGTAGTTTGTGTCCTCCTGGGTGTCAGATATTTCTGATGACTACAGAAGGGAGTTGGAGGCAAGCTTACCTGCAGTCTGTTGTGTCTGAACACCATCTACCTGAGGCAGGGGCCCAAGTGTCCCTTCATCGTCAAAGGCCAAAATTGGATTCAAAGGAATTTCTGGGCTCTCACTATTGGTGACATCTAATTTGGATGGTTTAGATCCAATGGGTAAGTTTATAATTTCTTCAAAATTTTCATTCTGAACAGATACTCCATTTTCATTTGGCTGTTTTTCCAAATCGGGAGTGCTAAGGAATTTGAAAAATAAAAATAGAAATGTTAGTCTTAAAACTGGAAAACACATTATTAGGAAAACCAAAATGTTTTATAATGAATAATTTTATAAATCTACAATTTAAAAAATGAGACTGATGAGTCACACCATTACTAACAAAAATACTAAATTGTGGTGTATTTGTACCTTAAATTCTTATTTTAAAAAATCTAGGTCAGGCACAGTGGCTCATGCCTGTAATCCTAGCGCTTTGGGAGGCTGAGATGGGTGGACTGCTCAAGGCCAGGAATTCAAGACTAGCCTGGTAAACATAGCAAGAGCCCCGTCTCTACAAAAGATAAAAAAATTAGCTGTGTATGGTGGCACCCACCAGTAGTCCTAGCTATTCTGGTGGTTGAGGTGGGAAGATCGCTTGGGCTCAGGAGTTTGAGGCTTCAGTGAGCTATGATGGCACCACTGCATTCCAGCCTGGGCTATGGAGTAAGACCCTGTCTCTAAACAACAACAAAAACATTTTAAATCTGTTATTTTGTTATGAAAATTATCAAATAGAACAATTTATCAATTACAACAGATCATTAATAAAAACAAAGCAGCAGCAGCAGCAGCAGTTCTACACATTTAATGATTTCTGCTGCAGGCATTTTTACATTTGTCTGATAAGGAGCATCACTTATGAAGACCTTTGCCTCAAAGATGAGGGGATTATAATTTGGAGAGGGGGAGTAAACGATTTGCACAAAGTCACAACTACTGAGAGACAGTTGAGGCTAAATGCACAATCTCTTGATCTCTGGTCCTGTGTTTTTCTCATTAAGCCATTTCGCATACTTCCTAGATATTCCAGCCTTCTAAGGCACTTGCATAATTTCATATATAAATTTTTGAAGACCAATCTTCTTATCTTTGCCCCTTAAATCTGCCTCTGACCTCATTTTGATCCTTATGAATTCATATCTAATATCTTGGATTTATTTTTGAGATATACTTAATTGGCCCCAAATACTTAATCTTCTACAGTTTGTCTTAGATTGTCACTCTCTCCAACCAAACTGGCAGCCCCTTATGTTATATGCTTATTATTATGCTTTACAACGTAGCCAAATAATGCCTATGCATCAAATGAGTGCTAAACTAATTTTGCCATTCATTTCATTTCATCGCAGCAGTACACATATATGTGCAAGCTTCATAACTTGTTCAATGCTCAACAAATCACCTGTAGTCTCAGTAATACCAACTGCTTGAACATTGTTAGCAGGTCAGTTTGTCTTCTCAAATTGTAAAACAATGCTAATGTAAATCCAACCTTTCCATTGCTTTTTAAGACTTTGCTTTTTCTGCCCTATTGAATAGTTTACTTTCTTTTTTCTTTTTTGAGAAGGGTCTCTCTCTGTTGCCATGGCTGGAATGCAGTGGTGCAATCTCAGCTCACTGCCACTTCTGCCTCCTGGGTTAAAGTGGTTCTTGTGTCTCAGCCTTCCGAATAGCTGGGACTACAGGGAAGCACCACCACGCCTAGCTAATTTTTGTATTTTTAGTAGAGACAGGGTTTCTTCGTGTTGGCCAGGATGGTCTGGAACTCCTGGCCTCAAGTGATCTGCCCCCATCGGCCTCCCAAAGTGCTGGGATTACAGCCATGAGCCACAGTGCCCAGTCAAAATAGTTTACTTTCTCTACTGAGTGAGAAGTATTGACTTTGTTGAACACATCCTAAAGCATTTCTGATTTGAATATTTATATATTTTTTAAATTATTAAACCTTCCTTTTTTATGGAAAAAATGAAGATGGCTGTCCTAAGTGTCTCACAAGGCATTGCAGAATACACTGAAAATATTATTTGTAAAATGTTATACAGAAATATTATACAGTATGATGATGCTTTTCTGCTATTTTGCCAAGGGAAGGGGAGGCCACTAGGTATTGTAAGTCTCCACAAGAGTACAGTCACACACATGTGCACATGCTGCCCCCCCAGTCACATGTGCACACACACATCTAACACCTACTGTTCTAAGTGCCTGGGCTGCCACACCATCTTCCTGTTCTTGCCTAACACCAACAGCCTTTCTGTAACTAGGGAAGCAATTTTGGTTCTTAATCCAGAGAGAATTTAAGTAGAAGTCCTGGCAAAGGATAAAGAACAGGACCTTATCTCCAGAGCTCCCTTTTCCTTGGCAACCTTAACCTGTCACCTTCCAGGCCTGCATGTACTAACAAGTCATAATGGCAATGGCTAACCCCAGACTTGAGCCAGTATCAGATTTCATTTCCCCTCCGCCTGCCCATTCTAACTGTTGGCAATCAGAGGGATAATTGTGCCATATGCATTGGATGACAAGTCATGAAATGTTCAGGGGACATCGGGACGGGGAGAAACTATAAACTGAAACTGAAGTACTGGGGTTAGGGATTATGGATCCGTGTGTCCAGTCAGGATAAGAGCACCAGCTTCTGAATTCCCTGCCTTCAGTTACCTTCTGAAGTTTGAAGACTGCTGTAAGACTTCTGAAGACTGCACACTTTGCTCCAGTCCAGAATGTGTACAGGGAGGGGTTGGGACCTTGGCAAGAATCTGCAGTCCACACAGCTTATGGAAGCCAGAACCTTATTTTTTCTTGATATTTATTAATTATGTTAAAACAAGTAACTTTTAAATTAAAAGGGATATATCTCTTCCTGTGTGAACAATAGGGGCTTGGGAATGTTACTTTTCCTTCAGGCCAAACTAAAAGCAATGATGAACTCAAGATTTGGAGGGAAAATGAACGGATCAAACACCAAAATTACCAAAAACTCCTTATTTAAAAAAAAGATGAACATTCTATGAAAAGACAGCTCCCATACGGCTATGAACAAACACGAAATGTCTTCTGGAGTATTAGGAGGATAAGGCAGTAGCTGTATAGGCAGCAGAGCTTCTTAGCCTCTGGACTAGAGATTCTCAGCTGGGGGTGGAAGAACATCTCAGAATGACCTGAGAAACTGCAGATAACTTCCTCGGTTCCCATTTGGATATTCACCGCTGTCCTCCCGGACCTGTACTCACATGGATCTATATCCTTTGTTTCCTGTTCCAAAGCAAGTTTCCTATCCATGAACAAGTATTTTCCTCAATTCTTGTGGAGCATCCTTCCACAAGTACTCTCTCTTAAGAACTAAACATGGCTTTTCAGTAAGAATGATCTGCTCAAGGGCATATATACTATTCATATATGTCATAAAGATATATTTCAAGTATTTTATAAACTTCATATATCTTACATAGGAAAATGTATATATTCATTTATAAAATTTTATAAAATCCATATATGTTATGAGTATATATTCATATATTTCTTTGAGACAGGGTCTCACTCTGTTGCCCAAGCTTGAGTGCAGTGGTGCAATCACAGCTTACTGCAGCTTCAATTCCCTGGGCTCAGGCGATCCTCCCACCTCAGCCTCCCGTGTATCTGGGACTGCAGATGCATGCCACTGCTCTCAGCTGATCTTTGTATTTTTTGTAGAGATGGGATCTTGCCATGTTGCCAGCTGGTCTTGAACTCCTGGGCTCAAGTGATCTGCTTGCCTAGACCTGCTAAAGTGCTGGGATTACAGGTGTGAGCCACCACACTTGGCATATTCACATATCTCTTTACACCTTTAAAAGCTGGCCAGAATTGTGATAACTCAAACCCTCTTCCATTCTAACTAATGTCAGTGGGGAACCTGTCAGGGGAAAGATGGGCAAGAAAAATGGCTTTGGGGCAAAGGGGCCAGGCGTCTCACTCGGGAGTAAGGTGAGGAGTAGGGTTCAGGATACTTCTGGTACAGAGCTGCCCTATAACAAAGGATCTCAGTCCTAGTTGCTAGGAAAAGTAATGTTAGGGGGTTGCCATCCTCCTGGGGTGCTTCTAGACAGTTTGTTGACGTATCTCGAGGTGGGTAGGGGCAAATGTAATTTAGTTCACAGCAATCATTTATTTACTAATGTATTAGGTACTAAAGACATTAGGAGAAGTGATACTTCTCTCTCAATCTGAATTAAAAGATAGTCGTTCTGAGCAGTGGCGTTTTCTAGCGAAAACAAATTCTACCACTATACTCGCATGATCTGTCAGATGGATTTTCACAGAGTATCACGCACACCATGTTCTGTGGCAGGGACCCTAAGCATTTCCATTAATCAGTGATTTAATCACAGTGGGCAAGCTGGAGGGATCGATAACTCTACCTGAGGTGCAGAGTAGGGTATTTAATAAAGATGCTGACTGATCACAAGGATCATGGAATGCTTCACTAAAAATAATGCACTGAGATGAAAACCAAAGGTTTCATAAGCATTTTAAGGTTGATTTGAAACTAGGAGTGAAAGGAAATACTGATGGACGTGATTTGTCATTTAAATTTTTAACAGGACTTCAGATGTAAAACTGTTTAAAAATGTGAGTTTCCACTGCATCAAAGGCAATGTTTATTCATGAATGGGAAGCTGTTTTGGGGATGGATATTAAAGACAAGAATAGGCTGGGTGTGGTGGCTCACGCCTGTAATCCCAGCACTTCAGGAGGCCAACGTTGGTGGACTGCTTAAGGCTGGAGGCCAAGAATTTGAGGCTAGCCTGGGCAACATAGGGAGACCTCATCTCTATAAAAAATATATACTTTAAATTAGCTGGGTGTGTGGCTCGCACCTGTAGTTCCAGCTACTCAGGAGGCTGGGGTGGGAGGATCATTTGAGCCGGGAGGTTAAGGCTGCAGTGAGCCATGCTTGTATCACTGCACTCCAGGCTTGGTGACAGAGCAAGACCCTGTTTCATAAAACAAAAATAAAACAAAATAAAGACAGGAATAAGCAAGCCCTTCTCTAGATGGAAGAGTGTAAGTGGCAGAGAGCCCCAGGGATCAGAGCTAGGGTTAGTTTTATAATAATCAGAAGACAAGCAGGATAAAATTTAAGTATGCAGATGATGTTTATTCTTGGAAATCAAGTCATAAAAATAGCCCCTTGAGAACAACAGGGAAAATCATGAAATGAGTGACAAGGCAGGCAGTCTGTAAGAGCACTGGATTTAGAAAACTGTCAGCTGAGCGATCCTTAAAAAATGGTGAATGATCAGTCACTAAGGAGGTTAAGACATCTTGGGATCACTGCAAACTATTCCTTGGTGATACTGACTCCTTGTGTTTTGATGGTAAAAAAAAAAAAAAAAAAAGGCCAATAAAATGCTAGGCAGGAAAAGATGGAATACCAGGAACAAACCAAAAGCATTATTCTACATCACACTGCAGCTACACCGAGTGTACTGTGTGTTTTCTGGACACTGCATTCATTTTAGGAGGATAAAGATAATGATACGTAACATCTGTATAGTACAACATAGTTTTCAGAACTCCTTCACAGACACCATTTCACTGAATCTCCCAATACTTTGTGTGGAAAGTATCTCCATGTCCAGATGAGAAAACTAAGGCTTAAATTAAGTAGGTTAACCCCACAGTTGCTGAACTTCTCAAAGGTAAAACTAGGGATCGAGCCTGGAACTTTTGGTTCTGAAGCTCTTTTTCCTCAACCCCATATTCATGCTGAAGAATCTCTAAAGAAATATGAATAAAATATTCAAACAGCTGAAGAAGGAGTCTTTCAGAGATAAGGTAAATGTGTCAGTTACTGATTTACTGCCTCTCAGCTCCAAATTCAGCCATCATTCCTGTTCTGTGAAACTGGATCTGGGCCCGTTAAATAATTAACCTTTGCCATTGCTGGAGAGACACTGCAGGAGAGTTTTGCTTCCTGGTTGGCGTGTGCTTGCTCAGCAGGCTTCGTTAGCATACATGTGCCTTTCCCAGTGCCTGGCTCCTGCAGTGCACAGTGGCCAGCAGCCTCCCCCCAGCACCCCACTGGGGCAGATTCATGGTAGAGTGCTTCTGGGGAAACAGTGAACAGCTTTCCCAGGCACTCTAGAGGGTGGATCTCTGGCAAGTTCCGCTGGCAAGAAACCATAGCAACTTCCCTGGCATCCAATGAGTGACAGTTATGTCCTCTCTAACAAGGTCTGGATTACAGACTTGGGGGGTAGGGGATCTTTCTTCTTGGGTGCAACACTAGGGTATGTGGCTGCTCCTTGTATCTGCTATTTGTATATTCTTTTTTTTTTTAAACAGGGTCCCACTCTGTTGCCCAGGGTGGAGTGTAGTGGCATGATAACGGCTCACCAAAGCCTCAACCTCCCGAGCTGAAGCCATCCTCCCACCTCAGCCTCCTAAGTAGACGGGACTATAGGCATACACCACTGCGCCTGGCTAACTTTTTGTATTTTAGTAGAGATGGGGTTTTGCCATGTTGCTCAGGCTGGTCTCCAACTGGGCTCAAGTGATCCACCCGCCTCAGCCTCTGGGATCACAGGTGTGAGCCACTACACTAGGTTCCTATATTCTTTAGAATTCTCTTTCTTTTTTCCCTGTCATTCCCACAAGTTCTCTTTATTTCTTATAAGGCAAACCAAAATCATAGTTACTCCATCCTACTTACTCCAATCGTAATGATAGTTACTCTTTAAATTTTCTCTGGCTTAAATCTGTTTTTTTCCTTCTGATTAGACCCTGACTGATATAGTAAACATAATAGGAGTATTCAGCTTATAAAATAAGAGTAGACAGGGAATAGAAGTAAAACCCATATAACTATGAAGGGTATGGAAGCTATGAACAATGACATTCTCTAAAGCCTAGTTTATGGTAACTATGGGTCCTAACCTTGAAACTGCAAAGAGCAGCTATAAGATAAATAAAAGTACTTCTTTACATCCTTCTTTTCTTGTACTTGCTGCTCTAAGAGGTAACACAAGGCAAAAATACAGATTGTTTCAAGATCAATCTAGATGAATTCAAGGATGACAAATTTAAAAATCATTAAGGGAAGCAGAATTTCTTAGGCTACATATCACAAACTGTGTGTCATATAATAGGAACCAAACTTAACATCACATTAAACATTTCCTACAGGTCAGTGTCATTCAGAAATGTGCTGTTTCTCAAACTGGGGTCTTGTTCTTTACATGATTTTTAAAAATTTATGTTTTCACCCAGGTAACTTTAGAACAATAATATACAGTCTGATCATCTGTCTGATTATCACAAAGCTGACTTTTGCTACATAATTTCAGTGCTCCATTTTCAGGTGTATTTCAAAGCATACTGATATCAGGTAGCACCAGCTTATTTGACAAGGGCTAATGACATGAACCAGCTGAACTGCTAAATAAATATGCCAGTGCCATATAAAAACCAAGTATCATCATGGCACTCTGTATTAAAAAGAGGTTAGGGGTTTTAAAGCAGTTCAAACAGAGGGAAGCAGTAAGTGAAATGAATTATGGTTATCCCTAATGCAAAAGGGATCAATCAGTACCATATGTATATTACCTACTTATTTCAGAAAAACATCATTCTTCACAACAATTTCACTGATCTTGATTTTACAGCTTTATTTTTTTGAGACAGGGTCTCACTCTGTCACTCAGGTTGGAGTGCAGTGTTCTGATCAAGGCTCGCTGCAGCTTTGACCTCCCGGGCTCTAGCGAACTACCCCTCTCAGCTCCCCGCCACGTAGCTGGGACTACAGTTGTGTGCCACCATGCCGGGCTAATTTTTGTATTTTTTTACAGAAGGGGTTTCACCACGTTCCCCAGGCTGGTCTTAAACTCCTGAACTCAAGCGATCTGCCCACCTTGGCCTCCCACAGTGCTGGGATTACAGGCATGAGCCACCATGCCTGGCTGGTATTTAGTATTTGAGGGGAAAAAGCATTTAAGTGGCTATTGCAAATGTCCAGGGACTTGGTCAATGGGGGTGCCCTAGAAATGGAAATCAAGGGATAGAAGGGTAACATTGTGGGGGAAGGTTGAAAGTGAAAATAAAATTTACATAAATTTGTGATTTGCTGTTTTGGTTTTATAAATGAACAAGGGCTATAGAAATTTTAAACCTAAATTTATATTTGTAAAAATAATACAAGGACTCTGGGAATCTACTACATGTATAAAAATTATATATCTACCATGTATATAAAAATATATATCTACTATATATATAAAAATATGTATCTACTTATAGATATAAAAAACATATATCTACTATATATAAAAATAAATTTCCTTTATATAAATTGCTTTAAATTCCTATAAATTTCCATTAAAGGAAATATATATCTACTATATATATATATAAATACATTTCCTTTATATAAATTCCTTTAAACTCCTATAAATACAAATTTCCTTTAAAGGAAACATATGTATAAAGGAAATATATATATAGCAGATATATATAGATATATATATATTTTCCCCTTTAAAGGAGAGACACTCTGGAGTAGATGGCCAATGGATTTCATATTAGGCTTACTCTTTTTTTTTTTTTTTTTTGAGACGGAGTCTCACTCTGTCGTCCAGACTGGAGTGCAGGGTCGCGATCTCGGCTCACTGCAAGCTCCGCCTCCCGGGTTCACACCATTCTCCTGCCTCAGCCTCCCATGTAGCTAGGACTACTGGCGCCCGCCACCAAGCCGGGCTAATTTTTTTGTATTTTTTAGTAGAGACAGGGTTTCACCGTGTTGGCCCGGATGATCTGGATCTCCTGACTTCGTCATCCGCCTGCCTCGGCCTCCCAACGAGCTAGGATTACAGGCGTGAGCCACCGCGCCCGGCCAGGCTTATTCTTATATTCTGATGTTTATGTCTGATGCTTATCTGGACCTGCATGTATTGTCAGGCGAAAGTAGAAAAAGGCTATGCTTATGTTTCTTCTAATGGTTTGACAGGGATCATCTTACATATATGACAAAGGACAATTTATTTGTTGGGTAGAGATGGATGACACCAGTAAGTTCATTTTGTTTTCATTACAAACTGTTGTTTTTCTGTGTGTGGAAAAGGCTAAAATATAACAGAATTTTATTATCTGTATCAAATATAGTAAAATTATTTTTCAGGTTCGTATATAATGATTGCTTGGTGATATTAACTACTGAAGAGAGTCAAATTATGCATAAATTTAACTTTACAGATCAGATAACATCATCAGCGGCTTAAGACGCTATGGTAGGCCAGGTATGATGGCTCATGCCTGTAATCCTAGCACTTTGGGAGGCCAAGACGAGTGGATCACTTGAGGTCAGGAGGTCAAGACCAGCCTGGCCAACATGATGAAACCTGTCTCTACTAAAAATACAAAAATTAGCTGGGTGTGTCTCCTTGAACCCAGGAGGTAGAGGTTGCAGTGAGCCAAGAAAACACCACTGCATCCAGCCTGGGCAACCGAGTGAGAGTCTATCTCAAATAAATAAACAAATAAATAAATAAATAAAAGAAACTATGGTAGGCATTGTCTGTTCCCCATAATAATGGGATTTTCTCTGTGGTATCTTTTACTCTTTTTTTTTTAAAAGAAATCTCTGAAGTCAATGAATTGAACATAATAAATTATAGGGAATGAATTTAAAAAAACTAATTAAAACTAAGAAAAAAATACCATTTAATATAGATGTTAGGTAATTATGACAATAAAGTTATTCAACATAATTGGAAACGAATTATTAAGATCCCTCAGGGTATTCTCTTTGGTAGTATAGTAGGCAAAAAATAAATAAAAATTCCACTATCTCAGAAAGATATCACCACAATAGTAGGGTGACTTACCTTTTAACTGCTGCCCACTACGTTACAAAATGTTATGTAGTGTCTGTGTTTTTGTACTTATCTTGGCCAAAAGCCACGAAACAATTATGTATTTTTAGATTAAGAAAATAATTTGAGGACCTTCAGTTGTCTGTTGGTAGCAAAGACTGGCATTAAAGACAGGAAGACTCATACATTAAGTAGATTTCCCAAATCTAAAAAGTCATAGCTAAATTTTTTTGAACACTATTAAAAATATTTCTGCAAGTTCTCTCTGATTGGATTTTTAGGCACAGGCTATGATTACCCTTATTTTTCATTTTTGAAAATGTTCATAAGATGCTGTTGATATAATTACGAGGAAAGAGAAAGGCAATCTTTCTTAAATCCACACTCTTTTCTAGGCTGTTGTTAGCAGTTATCTGGTTCTTCAATAAGAAGCTCTGTTATTAATAATATAAGAAGTCTGACATCTACATGACTTCTGTATGGAACAAACATGTAAGTCACTGTAATATTATGCATGGCTAAAATGCAACTGTTATATACCATTAAAGAATGTGGATATGGTTCAGATCGGGCTAAATATATACAAATAAAACTAACCGATTATTACTGGTTTTTTGTTTTGTTTTTTGAGACAGGGTCTCCCCGTGTTACCCAGGCTGGACTGCAGCGGCAGGAGTTTGGCTCACTGCATCCTTGACCTCCTGGGCTCATGCAATCTTCCTAACTCAGTCTCCCAAGGTGGGACTACAAGCGCACACTATCACGTCTGGCTAGTTTTTCCATTTTTCTGCAGAGATGGTGTTTTGCTATGTTGCCCAGGCTGGTCTAGAACTCTCAGCCTTAAGTAATCCTCACTCCTTGGCCTCCCAAAGTGTTGGGATTACAGGAGTGAGCCCGGCACTTGGCCACTTGCAATATTCTTGGAACAGTCACAGTAAAACCTCACCAACACATTTAATGACTCAGGAAAAAAGATATTTCCACTTTCTTGGAGTACAGAATTACTAGCTCAACCAAAAATCAATGAAGTCCCCCAAAATAATAAATCTTAATGTTAAGAATTTGAAATTCTGGTGGAGCTGGTGGGTAAAAACGATAATGTTTTACTTCAGTGAATGTCAGTGAAAACTCACCTCTCCACTGTCACTTTTGATTGGTGTGAGGTAACCACAGGTGCGCTGCCTACTGGCTCTCCATTTCCCGGAGCGTTTGTCGTACATGGAAGTGCAGATACCTCTGGGCATAGCAAAGGAGATAGAACAAAGGGTTACTAATGTTCTTTTATCAGACCTAACCTCCAAGAGCCAGAATGTCTTGATTTATGTCCTGGCTCTGCTACTTACCATTTGTGAGACCTCGGACACAACACTTAAAACTCTTTGTGCCTTAGTTTCCTCATTAGTAATAGTACCTACTTAATAGGCTGTTGGAATTAAATGGATTAATATTAATACATGTAAAGGACTTAGAACAGTGCCTGGCACATTGGAAGGGCTAAAATAAGTATTATTATCTTTCCTAGCACTAAAGTTACAGAAAGTATATAATATTGAAACCAAAGCAACTGGCAAAGATAGCAGTAAGCTGACTTGATCAAGCTGATACTGAATATCTTTATGAAGGATTCAGAGCAAATCACCATGGAACACCATAAGTATTAAAAATATTTTTGAAAACTCAGTTTAGTCCTATGCACACTTAGAATGATGAGGATTTCACGAATGGAAGGCAGTGTACTATACCTAACCATTCCAACTCATTATTCAAAGCTTAATGTTGCAGCCCACTTTAAGCTAACAGTATTGATGACTGCCTCTAAAATACAGGACAGGGTTACTTGTTACTTGTAAACCTTTATACAGGCCGGAGTTTCAGATATATCTGTGGTAGATTATGGTTTCAGCTTGATGTGGGGGAATAACTGAAATAATTCCTACTCCTCACCCCCTCGTCCCCTGCTTTTTTTGAGAAAGGGTCTCATTCTGTCACCCAGGCTGCAGTGCAGTGGTGTGATCATGGCTCACTACAGCCTTGACCTCCTGGGCTTAGGTAATCCTCCTGTTTCAGCCTCCCAAGTAACTGGAACCACAAGTGCATGCCAACATGCCCAGCTAATTAAAAAACAATTATTTGTAAAGACAGGGTCTTGCTATGTTGCCCAGTCTTGAACTCCTGGGCTCAAATGATCCTCCTGCCTCAGCCTCCCAAAGTGTTGGGATTATAGGTGTGAGCTACCTCACCTGGCCTGAAATAATTCCAAGACAGTGTTATTTTACAGCCTGGCACAAATTCAGTAAAGCTGCCAGAGGTACAAGAGATCTGATAACTAAGGCAGAAAGGTAAGTGATAATTTCAAATCTGCCCAAATTTGCAAAGCTGGTGACAGGCAGCCCCTGAGAAAACACCTGACAGATCTGTAAACTCGCCTGCTTGCTTACCCACCTCAGAATTCTCTTTGTAGCACTGGTAACACCAGTCAGCCCTCAATCAGATGTGGGACTGGGAGAAGGTGAGTATTTGTTAGGCACAGTTAATCCTCAAGCCTCCTTTTAGCAGTTTTAACTCAAATCAAATTTATATGAGTGCTGACAAACACAGCTATGCCAATCAGTAAGTTTCACCTTCCCTCTTGCCTTTGTTCATTCTTGGATTGATTTACAAAGAATACTGAAAGAACAGGTAAGGAAAGGGCAGGAAGAGGGAAAATGAAAACAAACCAACAAGGAGACTAGCCAGGCACAAACTACAGCATTAGCCCCTCAAATAATCCTGAGCTGGTGCAACTTACAGCCTAAATTGATCACTCTAACAACTCACTGGATACTATGCCTGCTTACAGCCTGTGTCTATTACAACATTCTTGAAGACAGCATGTTAAAAATGCAATGGGGTTATAATACACAACCATTAGGACTATTCTCCAAACATACACATACATACATTAGGGCATCTTTAAAAGAGCATGAAAACTCCACTCTAAAGGAATTATGACATACAGAACCAAAATACCTTCTATTGAAATAAAACTAAGTCCCAAAATACCAACAATACTTTACATTTGAAAATCCTTAATGTTTATAGGCAATGTTCTGTCACATAAACCACTGGATTTGATCTTTGAGCCAAAAGTATTCCAGCCTTTGCTTTTGTTTGTAAACAGAAAAAGAAAACTGCAGTACCTCTGGTCTTTTCTTTTCATATTGATATCACACATGAGGAAAGAGGAAGACAGTGATGAGCTATCTACTAACCACATGCATGTACAATCATGGAGACCACGAGGGATCACTGAAGGAGCAGAACCAGGAGCTGGGGGACCTGGGCCCCAGCTGTGTGAGCCTGGCCTGTCATTGGCCCTGAGTGCCCCTGTGGGTAGAGGGACCTTGCCTATTTGTTCACACTGAATCCCAGCCCTATGACACGGCCTGGCACATAGAAGAGCTTCAAAAATGCTTGTTGACTCGAAGATAAAGCAAAGTAACCACTTCACAAGGCAGCAGTAGGAATTATGTATGAAAGATGTACCTGATACAAAAAGGGCACTTATTATTCATTTAATCTGAATACTAAGGTTAATTTCACTTTTATTTAAAATACATTTGACTTATAATCTCTGAAAAAAAATCAATAATCTCTTTCCAAAGCTGATGGCATATAAGTAACTCTAATGGAATTTCAAGATCACTGTATGTTATATGTACGGAAATATCACTACGTACTCCAAGAATATGTACAACTATTATTTGTCAATTGAAAAACAATAATTTCAACAAATTTTTAACTTTATTTTGAAGTCAGATCTAACAGGAATAACATTTAAATCCTTTTTCTGAGAACTGCCTATAATACAAGTTGTCAAATGTATAAATTTAAAGTCCTTTCTTAAGAGGAAATATAAATATATACTACTTGAGCAGATAGTACGTGATAAATGAAATTTAGTTTTTAAACTCAAAGGAAATTCTTCTAAAAGTATGCGTATGTATACACATATATGTATTAAGTATATATACATATATGCATAAATATGTATTACATAAGATGATTTAAAATATCAAGCGACCCATTAGAGTATAAACAAATGTGAAAAGTATCTGGCAGAAACACTAGACAGTTTTACATAAGAGGAAGGACTCGATGACAGACCCCTAAGCGTCTGTGAGTCTGTAAGTACTGGAAATTTTTTCCCTCCATCAATTCCTGAATATCTTTACCCCTGGAGAGTCATTTCAAACATTTTATATATAAATTGATTTGAGTTCATTGACAGAAATACCTGTTCCTCCAGTGAGAGTTCCCTTGGCTATATCGCCGTTTCTCTGATCACTGGTTTTCTACCAAGAAGAAAAAAGAGGACTTTTAAAAATTAGAGTTATAAGTGAAAATGAAAAAAGCATACAAAAACAGTCAGAAAATGGCCACGTCAATACCTTATCTGTAGCTTCTGTCCTCCTGGTTCTTTTCATAATCTCCTCAAGTCGCTATCGGAAAGGAAGAATTGAGCAAGAAGATCAGACACAGAAAAAAAGCCAGCCTGGCACATTTAACTGATGAAATAAATAGATTATTTAAAACAGTTTGTTATTTTGGAAAAATATAATATATACCCTTTTTTTTTTTTTTTTTTTTTTTTGAGATGGAGTCTTGCCTTATCGCCCAGGCTGGAGTGCTGTATGGCAAGCTCTCAGTTCACTGCAGCCTCCGCCTCCTGGGCGCAAGTGATTCTGCTGCCTCAGCCTCCCAAGTAGCTGGGACCACAGGTGCCCACCACCGCGCCTAGCTGATTTTTGTATTTTTAGTAAAGACAGGGTTTCACCATGTTGGCCAGGCTGGTCTCGAAGTCCTGACTTCAGTGATCCTCCTGCCGTGGCCTCCCAAAGTGCTGGGATTACAGGCGTGAGCCACCCGCCTGGCCGTGCTGCTTTGTCTTAATTGGAGTTATCCAAGAAAGTTGGACTGCCTTAAGCTACATGAAGTGGAATTAACTGCTTTTTGGTGAGGGCTAAAACACTGAGAGAGATCTCTTTGCAGGAGACTGTTATCACTGAGGGGGCTACTAGTTATGTCGCGAGGGTGGAAGGCGCGTTTTCCGATGGCCAGGGCTAGTCTCTGGGTCTTAGAGGGTGCAAGTTCGCGTCCCGAGCCTCTGTGCTAAGACGCAGCTACCTTCTTTCTCTCCAGGCGCTCCAGCTCTTCTCTCTGGAAATGCTTCTCTCGTTCTTGCCGGGCTCTCTCTGCTTCTTCACGAACGCGAGCTTCTTCTTCTTTCTGAAAACAGAAGGTCGGCGTCTGCCTCTGACAAAGAGGCGGGCTGCCCAGATCTCCCAGGGGGCGCCCGGAGGTGGGGGCGAGGTGGCGGGTGGCGGATGGAGGAAGTGCGGAAGCGGGAGCACTGGCAGTCCAGTCCGCACCCTCCTGTGCCCGGCTGGGGCGTCTCCCTGCGGGATCGGGACGGGGAGGGGGAGGGGGCGGGGGCGGGGTGCAGCCGCACCTGCCTCTGGGCGCGCTCCGCCTCCTCCCGCTCGCGCAGCGCCCGCTCCTCCGTCTGCCGCAGCAGCTGCTCCTCCTTCTCCCGGGCCTGCTCGGCTTCCAGCCGGCGCGACTCCTCCTCACGGCGAGTCCTCTCTTCAGCCACCCGTTGAGCGAATTCCTCTCTCTTTTGTCTGGAAAAAGACAAAACAAAAACAAAACCAAAGACACCTGAGGAGAAATCTTTGAAGCGAGGCCTGCCTCAGTGATTCTGTAGGGCGGTTCCTTCAGATGTCCAGTAGAAAAATCCCCACTGGATGCCTTCAGCACTGTTAAGGGACAAAACGCGAAGCCACCCTTAGTCTTCCTCCCCCCTTGCCAGCTGCATTGCAGTCCGTGCTAAACAGAAGCAACATGTAACCACCAGTATCTTGGGGAGAGCTGGCTTTTTGGAAGGAATTTAACTATTTTTAAAGGCTCTGATTTGTTTAATTCAAATAATGTGACTTCTTAGTAATGAATTTGAAGCACCCCCGTCAAAGGAAATCTTTGTAAATAAATAAGGGTCATAGTGTTCTGTCACTGGACAGGAGGAAGACAGCCATGTAAGCTCCCTGCTGGAGCCAAAGGCAGGGCATGGCCAAGATGGCGGCCCAGCGGGGGCATGAGATCCTTCCCGAGGGTACAGTTGTGTTCGTTTGAAGAACAATTATATTGACATTAGTCTTATTAGGCCCAGAAGATAACCAATTGAACAAACTGTCTCTGGGATACTGCGCCTGGCAGGCAATCATGGGGCATGTCAAGATCCCACCTGGCTACTCTCTGAGAGGAGATTTATCTGGAAAGGAGAAAACATGAACCCTTATTATGCAGCCTTAATGTGATAATTACAAAGACAAAGTGGAAACCTGGAGATTGGAGATGTGTTAAGTCAGAAAGCAGACTGTACAATTGTACCTCTGCTGTGGTTATAATTATGTAAATATGTGTGTGTATATATATATATGTATACACACACTCCCATACTGTTGAGAGACTAGAAAGTACCACCCAAAATGTACACAATTACTGAAAATTGATATGATTATGGATTTTTTTTTCTTTAAACCTTTCTCCATCAATGTTGTTGCACTGTCATTAAAATAAGAAAACGTGGCTGGGAATGGTGGCTCATGCCTGTAATCTCAGCACTTTGGGAGGTTCGGGTGGGAGGATCCCTTGAGCCCAAGAGTTTGAGACCCGCCTGGGCAATATAGTGACACACCATTTCTATTAAAAAAAAAAAAAAAAAAAAAAAGAAGAAGAAGGAAGAAGGAAGAAGGAAGAAGAAGAAGAAGAAGAAGAAGAAGAAGAAGAAGAAGAAGAAGAAGAAGAAGAAGAAGAAGAAGAATGTGATTTAAAAAACAAACCGCTTAGTAGTCACAGGAAAATTAGGTAACAGTAATCCTGAAAGAACTAATCCATTCACTTTCATCAGTATTATCACCTCCTCCCTCTCAGAGGGGTGTTGAGTTAATCCAAGTATCACTGACATCACTGACATCATGGTGTGGAGCAATGTCCCCCCTTTACCTTTCAAGTTCTTCTTGCTCCCTCCTCTCCCTTTCTTCCTTTTCTCTCTGCTCTCGGGCCAGCCGCCTCTTCTCAGCTAGCAGCCTTGTGGCCTCCTCTGGGTTGGTGGTGCCTGCAGAAGTCTTAGGAGAAGCACTGGCAATCACAGTGGATGATGGGACTGAGACCATGGCTGGGGTGGGGACCGGGGCTGGAGCTGGGGCCGAGGCTGGAGTTGGGGCCGTGACTGGAACTGGGGCCGTGGCTGGAGCAGCTGCACAAACAGGTACAAGGAGAAAACCAATTGGAAACAAAATCCAAAGAACAAAACCAAAACTAGCATTCCCCACATCCAAGGCCTAGAATTTACCATTATAAAAGAAAAGGGAAATGTTTATTACTGTGTGTTCTCACGGTTTCACTGTGTTCTATCTGTAACCAAGCAACAGATAAAAAAATCAGTATGTGTAAGTGAGACATCCAACAAAGCTAATACTCTGTCACCAAGTCTTATTTTTATACCAGTTAAATCAGTTAACATATATTGAATGTGTACAGAGCCTCATGTTAGTCTGTGGGGAGTTATACACTGAGCAAAAAGAAGATGAGATCATCCGTTTGTCTTTTATTGCATTTGAAAATTCCTACTCTTCGGTAACCATTCATTACTAGCGCAGCATCCTCAGCATCCATGCCATGAGTCCAGATTCAGACTGGGAAGATGACACCCTATGAAGAGGACCCTTTTGTCTCCCCAGAGCTGTCTCTAGGTCTGAGATGGGAGGAGCTCAGGGCCTCTTTGGGAGCTGGTGCTCATTCTGCTTATATATCCCAGGCTGCCAAGATGCAAGATGGGAGCAGAAGTTCTCTGGTCTTACTCAGATTTATGAAGATGACCTAGAGAGCTGGTGTCCCAGAAGCCCCACACAGGCACTCACAATTCGGCAACACAGTGAGCAAGGCACCAGCAAGTGCAAGCTCTGGCCCCTGGCTGCTCCAGGCGCTCCTTTCGAGAGTCACATTTCTACGTCTGCTCCCACAGACTTTTCTCGGCCATCATGATGCTCTATAGCCCTTCTTTCCTTCCTTTTTCCATGGAAACAAACACTGGACTCCTCCTTTTTCTAACATTTTCACCTGTTTTGAATCATCTTTCTTTGCCCCACCCTCTATCTTCAAATTCAGTCTTAAGTAGAACACTTTTGAATGAAGACAATTCTCAACTAGAAATATTGAATTCCCAGCTCCAGGTGGTTTTAAATTTCTAAATAGCATCTGGTTAGCCTGGCAGAGGTGAGAACCAGTGGGCCTTCTGGAAAAAAATCTGACTTTATCAAGCACACAGGCTATGCCAGGGGTCCTTAAACTCCAGAATTCACAGGAATAGCATTGCCAGATTTAACTGGCCACCCGGTGTTCTATCTGGCAACCATGTTTAGGAGTCAACTGATAAGCTTAGTATCTTTCAAGTCCTCATATCCACCACTACATATTCTGATTTAGTAAGTCTGAGGTAAAGTCAAGGGTCTGTATGTCAAAACATTATAGATGTGGTGGTTTAAAAATATTTCCAGTTTTCCTCAGCTGCTGCCAAGCTGCACTCAGTCCCTCTGAGGAATCTAGGGCCATGTTGAAGTGGGATCCTCACTTCATCTGGGAACTAGTACCTTGCCGGGCAGTGCCAGCCCCACACTTGCTTGTGCCATGGCCTCTGTTTCTGAGCTCGCCTGCATTCTGCATGAGGCTTGACCTTCATTCTGCATGAGGGTGAGGTGACTGTCAAGGAGGATAAGATCAATGCCCTCATTAAAGTAGCTGGTGTAAACGTTGAACCTTTTTGAACTGGCTTGTTTTCAAAAGCCCTGGCCAATGTTGACATGCGCAGTCTCATCTGCAATGGAGGAGCTCGTGGACCTGCACCAGCAGGAGGTCCTGCCCCCTCCACCAATGTTGTTCCAGCTGAGGAGAAGAAACAGAAGCAAAGAAAAGAGAGTCTGAGGAGCCCGAGGAGGATATGGGCTTTGGTCTTTTTGACTAAACCTCTTTTGTAACGAGTTCAATAAAAAGCTGAACTCTTAAAAAAAATTCTTCGAAAACTCTCTCTTCAAAAGGTGGAGACTATGTTTCTCTTTGAGTGTGAGTTCCACCTAGTGACTTGCTTCTATTTAACAGAATGTGACAGAAACACTGGTGTGCAGCTTCTGAGACTGGGTCATAAAAGACATTGTAGATTCCTCCTCATTCTCTCTTCCAGGTCACTCACTCTGGCAGAAGCCAGCAGAGCAAGGAGACAGATAAGGACATTCAGCAATAACATGGAGTGATCCATGTGTGGAGAAGCTGAGGCCACCTGCCCCCAGCCTTGTGTGTAAGCCACCTTCCAGCTCTGGTTGAGTCTTGAGATGACTGCAGCTCTAGTGGACAGCTTGACTGCAATCTCATGAGTGGTCCTGAGCAGGAACCACCCAGCTGCACTGCTGCCAAATTCCTGACCCAAGAATCCATGTGATATGAGAAATGTTTGTTGTTGTTTTATGCTGCTAATTCATTATGCAGCAATAGGTAATGAATACAACAGGTAATTTTGATGCAGGTGCTCTGAACACATTTTATGGAATGAACGCAGCCAATAAAAGCACTGAGAAGCTACACCTGAATTCACATGTTGTGGTTCTAATAATAGGCTTTTGGATGTATGATTTGAGATTTACATTTCTATTTCTGCTTCCACAGATTATTTTCATGGCTATTATGATGCTCTATGGCCCTCCTTTCCTTTTCCATGGAAGCAAACACTGGACTCCTCCTTTCTCTACCATTTTCACCTGTCTTGAATCATCTCCTCCTTCTTGCCCCACCCTGTATCTTCAAATCAATCTGAAGTAGAAAACTTTGGAATGAAGACAATTTTCAACTAGAAATATTGAACTTCTAGCTCCAGGTGATTTTACATTTCTAAATAGCATCTGGTTACCCTGGCAGAGGTGAAAAACCAGTGTCTGGAAAAAATTCTGACTTCTATCAAGCACACAGGCTACGCCAGGGGTCCTTAACTCCAGGATGCACAGGAATACTGTTGCCAGGTGTTTTTTTTTCTTTTTTAACTATTTTTAAGCAACGCTAAGCTAAAATATTATACTTAAGGAAAGGTGTTAAACTTAACCTTAGAGTAAAATTTCCAAGTCTCCAATAAGAGGAGAAAAGGAAAACAAAAAAGCTTAATCAAAGCAGTGCAGGAGAAAAAGAGAGAGCACCCACACCACAGGTGAATTCGCTCTTACCAGGGCCAGCTTCTGGTTCAGCAGGTTTCCCCTCTTCAACTATGGCTTCTTCTACCTTCACTAAAGGTGCTCTTCCCTTTAGTGAGGGCTCATTGGCAACTTTCTGAGGTTCCTTCTCAGGGTCTTTTTTCTCAGGCTCCACTCTGACTTCCCTCTTGACAGGGCGGATGTTGCCAGGGGATGGGGGCCGGACCTGAGCAGGAGCAGCTTTGACTGAGCCGGGTGGCAAGGAGGATGTCGGTCTGGGTGTGCCAGGCAAATGAGGAAGAGACTTGGACGGAAGCCTGGGCCACAAACAAACAAGGCAGACAGAAGGGGACACATGAGAACAGGCTTGCCAGAACCTAGAACACGACTCGATGGAAGAGAATGCAGATATTTAGCTCAGTGTATTTGTTTTTTATGTGGTAGATGCAGAAATAGAGTTGCTTTAGGGAACCATTCCAATTTCTCTTTTTCCTTTCCTTTCGGGAAGAATGTTACTCCCTAAGTCAAAGCCAAACAGCATGAGAAGAACAGTTCACTTTCAGAAGAGCGAGCTACTAATTCTCTAACATGGAACAACCCAGCCAGCCACTTATATTTCACTTACCAAAGTCGGGAGGGAGCTGGCGGTCTTGCTTTGGGATTAGATGGAGATATAGCCCTTCGGGTGCCAGATGTGAGGAAGGGTACATTTTCTCTCTCTCTTTCTTTTTTATAGCCCTAAGTTCAGAGAAACTCAATAGTTAGATTTTTCCATGAGCGAGGCAACCACATTCACAATACTCAACAGTGGAGCTAGAAACCATTGAATGCCTTTTAAGGAATTTTCTCAGCTATGTCACATATACCCATTCCATCTCAACAAAAGGGCCTTGTTAGCTTAACACTGAACAGTATAACTGAATTAACACCATGTGACACTAATAAGGTGGTTCCGGATGTGTGATCTGGAGTCAAGTTTGTCAAAAAGCATATGTATATACATACTTTTAGAAAGAACCTATACTTTGTGTCTAAAATTAATTACCTGAAGCAAAACTTCCCAATCTGGTTTATCCCACACAAATGTCAAATGTTACTTCCATTTTTAAAAAACTTTGAATTAAAACACATCTTTTTCTTTTTAATTCTTAGCATTTCCCCCCCAAACATACTGTATCTCAGTCTTTAAAAAAAATTATATGCCTGCTATATTAGATATAAACTCATTTTTCTTTTATATTGATGTTTTATAATGGGATCAAGTCCTTCCTCACCTAGTGTCCTCTTGCAGCAATAGATAACTGATACAATAGGTGACTTTGAAGAAAAGTCAGGTTTACAGTGAGGAATTTCAGCTATTTATTTATTTATTTTTGCTCTTCCTTACCAGGAATAAACTGAAATCTGAAGGTGGGCCAACACATCACGCCTCCCTGACTGCCAACTAGGAATTCAGCTAGAGAGATGACACTTTCCTCAGTCAAAATGGGCAAAGGGAAGCCAAGAGAAGTGTTCTACTACTCTAAAGCCAATCGAGACCAAAACAAACAAAAATTGTACAGAGTAAAACAGACCCTTTCCAAGTATCTGAAACCTGACAATGGTAGGAGGGGCACGTGCTGGAGGCACCTATGTGAACACCTGTCAGGAGGGCAGACTGCAAGCATGCACGGGAAGGGGCAGAGTATTATCTAGCCCCAGGTGACATGAACTAGTAGTGTACCTTTTCTTCTCTCCTTTTCTGCCTGGCTCAAGCATCAGTTCCTCTCTTCCTTCCTTTCCCTTTTATTCCCCTCAGTGTCCCTTTAAATTGCTTCCCTCCATTTTCCTTAATAGCACCCTAGTTGATGGACTGGGTTATCAGAGAAGCAAAAACATCTAAGTGTCAAATAATGCTCATTGTCTCCCTGGGATTTCTAAACAGAAAAAATGAAGAAAGAGGCAGAGAAGAGCTTCACAAGTGTGTGCCAGCTCTCCATCATTTCCAGCTGCTCAATCACCATTTCTCCCATTTTAGTCCCCCAAAGTAGGAGGTGGGGCCTCACAGAGCTGCTGTGGGCTTTGGGTATCAAAAGTTGCAGCCACCATATGGGGTGCTCCTGGCTGGTGTACAGGGTGGCAGGCCCAGGGCTTTTCCCAGGGGAGACTGGGGTTAAGCACCTCAAGTAGCCCTTCTTTTCCTTTTTCTCAAAACATTTTGATTTGGCTGAAATCAGATCAATGGGTGATCTAAATGGGAAAAAGACTCAAGAGGGACAATTTTTGATGGGGGGGGGTTGGGGATTATTATCTGTGCCTTGATAATACAGAGATCAGGGAGTGAACCTATATAAAGGTATATAATCCTAGGATTACAGTGCCTTTGAACCAATTGTTTCTTTCTTTTTTAAAAGTGATCTCCTTTAATCACCTAGGGGTAGGTGAGCAGAGGAGGAATGGTTTGGAAAAACACTCAATACTTAACACCCTCCCAACCAGGGAGTTTTTTTTCTTTTCTTTTTTAACTCTTTCAGTCCTTTTGTTACTCTTATATCCAACCACCCGTTTGGGTACCAGACATGTAAAGGCACTCCTGATTCCCATCCTGATCTGAGTTAATAGCCCACCATCTATACAATCATCTTTCCTATTAATACTTTCCACAATGCTGAGGGGGAACACATGCTCAGCAAGTCAATGGCCTGGGCAACATATCAGTAGGAAAAAGACTTTAATTTTGTAATTAAGGTAGTTTAGAATACAGTATAAATATCCTCCAAGAGAGACGATTCACTGACAGATACTTTAATGCAGTGCTGTTTAATAGAACTTTCTGATATGATGATGTTGTAAATCTAGCCACTAGCCACATTTGCCTATTTGAATTTAAATCTAAATTAATTCAAATTAAGTAAAACAGAAAAGGAAATTTGAAAAACAACTCTATTTCCTATAACATCCAAAGGAATAAAGCACTTAGGAATGAACTTAACAAAGGAGGCTAAAGACCTGCGTACTGAAAACTGGAAGATAGTGCTGAAAGAAATTAAAGACAACACAAATAAATGGAAGGAAGTCCTGTGTGCAGGGATTAGAAGATTTAATACTGTTAGGATGTCACTACTACCAAAAGCGATCCACAGATTCCATGCATTCCCTATTGAAATCCAAATATAATTTTTATTTTTACAGAAATATAAAAATTTGACCCAAAATTCACAGAAAATTTCAAAGGACCCTGAAGAACCAAAATAATCTTGAAAAAGAACAAACTTGGAGTTCTTACATTTCCTGATTTCACAACATATTACAGGTTGAGTATCCCTTGTCCAAAATGATTGGGATTACAGTGTGTCAGATTTCAGATTTTGGAATACTGGCATTAACACTTACCGCTTTAGCAATCATCTTTCCTATTAATACTTTCCACAATGCTGAGGGGGAACACATGCTCAGCAAGTCAATGGCCTGGGCAACATATCAGTAGGAAAAAGACTTTAATTTTGTAATTAAGGTAGTTTAGAATACCTTATGAATTTTTATGAATTTTATGAATATTTTATGAATTTAGCAGCCTTAATTCATAAAACTGGAAATCTGAGATGCTCCAATGAGCATCTCCTTTGAGTGCCATGTTGGTACTCAAAAAGTTTCACATTTTGGAGCATTCTGTATTTTGTTTTTTTGAATTAGAGATACTCAATTGGTAAAAAGCTACAGTGATCAGTACTGTGGTAATGGTATCAAGACAGGTATAGATATATGGGACTGGGCACTACGGCTCACGTCTGTAATCCCAGCATTTGGGGAGGTCGAGGTGGGTGGATCGCTTGAGGTCAGGAGTTCAAGACCAGCCTGGCCTACATGGCGAAACCCTGTCTCTACTAAAAATACACAAATTAGATGGGCATGGTAGTGCATGCCTGTAGTCCCAGCTACTCAGAGGGCTGGGGCATGAGAATCACTTGGGCCTTGGAGGCGGAGGTTGCAGTGAGCTGAGATTGCACCACTGCACTCCAGCATGGGTGACAGAGTGAGACTGTCTCAAACAAAACAAAACAAAACAAAAAGACACATATACCAATGGAATAGAATCCAGAGCCCAGAAACAAACAAACCCTTGTGTATATGGTCAAATGCTAACACCACTCAATGAAACAAGGACATTCTCTTCAACAAATGATGCAGGGAAAACTGGATATCCAAATGCAAAAGAATGAAGTTGGATTCCTACCTTATAAAATATACAAAAGTTAACTCAAAATGGAGTAAAGACTTAAATGCAAGACTTAAAACTATAAAACCTCTAGAAGAAAACATAAGTGAAAAGCTTCATGACACTGTATTTGGTACTGATTTCCTGGATATAACACCAAAAGCACAGGCAATGAAGTAACAATAAACAAACGGGACGATATCAAACTTAAACACTTCTGCATATCAAAGGAAACAATCAATAGAGTAAAAAGGCAACCTATGGAATAGGAGGAAGTATTTGCAAGTCACATATTTAATAAGGGGTTACTACCAGAATATACAAATAACTCTACAATTCAACAATAACAAAATAACCCCATTAAAAAGTAGGCAAAGAACTTGAATAGCCATTTTTCTAACGATATGAAAAGCCATATGAAACGGCTTAGATATGGCTAACTAGATATGGCTAGTTAGATATGGCTAACTTGAATAGCCATATCTAACGATATGAAAGCCATATGAAAAGCCAACAAGCATATGCAAATACGTTCATCATCACTGATCATTAAATAAATGCAAACCAAAACTACAAGACATCACCTCACATTCCTTAAGATGGCTGTTATCAAAAAACAAGATCACGACTGTTGGCGAGAATGTGGAGATACAGAAATCTTTGTGCACTGTTAGGAGAAATGTAAAATGATACAGCTGCTGTGGAAAATGGCATAGAGGCTCCTCAAAACATTGAAAATAGGATTACTATATGATCCGGCAATCTCTATATATCAAGTGAAATTGAAAGAAGGATCTCTAGAGATATCTATATTCCCATGTTCATAGCAGTGTTTTTCACAATAGCCATGAGGTGAAAGCAACCCAGATGTTCACCAATACATGAAATAATAAACAGAATGTGGTATACAAATGTAATAGAATATTATTCAGCCCTAAAAAGGAAGGAAATTCTGACATGTTATAACAAGGATGAACCTTGAGGACATTATGCTAAGTGAAATAAGCCAGGCACAAAAATTCAAACACTGCATGATTTCACTTTTATGTGGTGTCTGAAGTAGCTAAATTCACAGAAACAGAAATTAAAACAGTGACTGCCAGGGGCTGAGGGGAGGGAGAAACAGGGAGTTGTTTAATGGGTATACAGTTTGAGTTTTTCAGGACTTAAAAAGTTCTGGACATTGGTAGCACTTCAATATGAATATACTTAACACTGCTGAACTTTAGAATGGTTAAAATGAACTTTAGAATGGTTAAATATATATACATATTTTTTTTTAACCACAACTAAACATTTTTTAAAAACTTAAAATTCAACTTGTCAGTTTCACTAGCCACTTTCCAAGTGTTCACTGTGGCCAGTCACTACTGAATTCCACAGTGCAGCTCCAGGATATAAATGACTCTGAGTCATTTTCTGGTAGTATTTGCCTAAATACTTGGTTGTAAAGAGGTAAAAAGACAGCTACTTGATTAAATAGAGAAAGAGGAAGGTAATAAAAACAAAACAAACCAAGGCTCTGGATCATGTGATGACAAATCTTTCATTTAACCTGTCAGCCACAGGTGGCCCTCAACCTTCTCTCAAGGAGTGTTAATTTTTGTTTTTACCCAGAACAAGATATTTTTTCCATGGTGAATGCTCTTTTCCCCTGCCCAGTGAGTACCCAACTTTGGGGCCGAGCTGTTCTGTTTAACTATGGCTTTTTGTCTGCAGTTAAGGAGGATCTCTGAAACACTAATAAACTAAAACTTCCCAGACATCAAAGATTGTTTCACCTGTGGCTTAGAGGGTTGGAGGCCTGACTCAATCATGAATCAAACACAGATTCCAGAAAGGCTGATGGAGCTTGAAAGAAAAACAGGGTGTAGGCAAAGCCATTAAGCTCTCACAACCCTGAATTATCCTCTAAGCAAAATCCTTTTAAGTGTCCATCAGGTTTATAAATCTGAATTGCTCTGGGAAGTTACGATTTTAAGAAATTGTTTCAGCCTTTCATTAAAAGGGTCATACTGTTATCTTGGAGAGGGGCAATGAGATCTTCTAGTTGACTGGTGAGTCCTTTAAGCCTAAAGTACAATGTCTAAAGACCACAGAATAAGGTTTGTATCTTTCAACTGATACCAAATAAACACAGGATTTAAAACAAAGAAGAAGAAAGATTCCTGGAGACATACAAATTACCTCATTGCATTTATAGCATGGTGAAAATTAACATTACCTCAGCCCGTAAAAACAAGTACAAATTATATTTTTCACTTACAAAATCTGAGTTTATAGCACAGCCTAACAGCCTTTTAAGAATTAGTGATTTAGCAAATGACTAATGTTTTCAAAATACTTTGACTATATTTTAAGGTCCCTTGACAGGGCCTTGACAGGGATTAGCCAAGCAGGATAAAAATTCTTTATCTTGCTTTTGAGTGAACCACATTTAGAGTTCAGCCAGCTTCTGGATATGGTTGGAATAAAATGCTAAGGCAGCGGTCCAAGCCCACTTCCCCTTCAAAGGCCATTTGGTTTTCCTACTTTCAAAAATGAAAGTATTCTGGCATTGCACTTATGTGTATGGACGCTCCAGCAGGGTAGGGCATCCACTCATATATGCTTGAACAAAGAACAGCTTTTGTCTTCAAATTCAGATGTTTAGGGAGAGCAAAATCCCCAAGTGAAGAGGAAGTAAGGGGACACTACTGCCCAGCCAGCCAGATTCATGATCAATGGGAGAGATGGGATGGTGGATGTCACGGTCTCCCCCTCTTAGGCCCACACCGCACCTCAGGGTTGTGTCCAGTCTGCACAGGAACAGCACTGGCTCCCAGACTTGCCCAGCTGCTCCCAACAGCTACTCACCGCTATGCCATGAATGGTCCTCCTGCGAGAAGAGCCCTCAGGTGGTGTTACAAAGAGTTTTGGTCGATCCATCGAATTTCTAGAGTGTGCAGCTTTGTAGGGCATGATGATGGGGCTGCAAGATGCTGAACGAGGACAAATGGGGATAACTAGGGTGCAGGTGATTGGTTTTACACACAAGAGTGCCAGAGGAGCAGTTGAAGAAAGCCAAAAGCAGGTTCAGGAAAAGGAGCAAAGCAGAGATAGAGAGAAAAGTAGGAAGAAGATGTTATTACCTAAAGGTGCCCAGAACCATCATACTCAACTGTCCTTACAGTCCTATGAATTTATGATGAGTCCAAAAGGAAGGCATGTCCACGTAAAAAATCTAGAATATATTGTTAGCTCTTTGGCTCTTTAAATACTAATGAAAGATGTAGAAGTAATCCAGTAATTATGGAGAGCAACGGTCTTATATTCCTATTAGCTGATGGTTCTGGAAAAAACACTACATTAGTGATAAAAGATAATTTTTATGTAAAGAGTAGTTTATAACCAGACTTTTCCTAAATTAGCTTTAAGATGGAACAAAAGGTGGAAAGAGAGGAAGCGTGCAAGCAGGCAAGCAAGATATACTACAACCGTTTCAGGATTCAAGTTCAACAGCCAGCAGGGGAAAACAGCAACCAAACTTAAAAAAATGTTAAGTGAACAAGTCTTACCAGGTGTTAAGACTCGTCACAAGGATAAGTAATACTTTTCCAGGAAAATATTCTGTACATGTCTTATTTATTTATAGGCAAACCAAATGCATGCTTCTGGGTTTTCCCAAAAGCCAAGGCATTTGATGGTTCATAGGAAGCAGCATTAGAACATACGGGGAGATTAGCTATATCTATTTAAAATGTTGAATAGAACAGAAATATGTTAGATCCGCCAAATGTAAGGTTGAACCATGAAGAACCTTTACAGTTTTAATCAAGATGGAATATTTTATGAAAAACCACATAGCTTCTGACCATTTACCTTCCAAGGAACACTGTTATGAATCAAGTTATTGTGAACAACAGTGGGTTTAAGGAAATTCATATAACACTGCAAAGGTATCAAAAGTGTGAGTATTCAGGTTCTAAGGTCCATTTTCAGATCTCATTCAGAAATTTTATTTTCTAGCAAAAATAAGACAAACACAATTATAGAGAATACTATATGTTTGGACATGGTTATAAAAGGACTTCTCAACTATAGGCTTTGTAGCAACCCTTTAAAGAAACCACTATGCCAGCTGAATGTAAGAGGATTAATAAATTAAAAACTCAAAAGTTCACAAGACAAATTTGGGGTGATCTTAACTTCAGGATTATAGAGTTGAAAAAAGATTTGCTATTTGGGTTTAATTTACAGACAGAAAGTCAATCAGATTGCATCTTTATTAATGTGCTCTTTCATTAAATGCCTGGCAGTATCTTCTGGCTATCACTGCATGGTTTTGTTCTGTTTTGAGATAGGATCTCACTCTGTTGCCCAGGCTGGGATGCAGTGGCACGATCTCATCTTGGCTCACTGCAGCCTTGACAGTGAATAGATTGGAAACTGCACTCTCTTTTCCCATCATTTGAAAACAGAATTCTGTTTCTTCAGGACAAACGAAAACACTTTTTCATTTCTTCAGTTTTCCTTAAAATAATATATGTATGTCTTAATTGGAAACTGATATAAAGCTTTACTTCCAATCTTAATGGAGAAGGAAAGATTTGTATTGTGAAGGAAGGGAATCTCTTTGTCATTTTGCCTGTGATCACAGGAAAAACTATTTGAAAATAATCTTTTCTCAAGTGCCACAACAAGGCATTTGCATTTTCTAGACAAGAAAGAGTTCACTAATGCAAAATTCTTCCAAGTCAATCAAATACATTTAAGGAATAACATCCTGGCACAAGGCACTTCTGGGGATTAATAATCGGGTTGGGGGAGGCACGCACTGCCCAGGGCAGAGCCAGAGGCCATTCACCTTGCTCAAGGATCAAGAAACCCTTGAAAACAGCTCTGCTTGGAGGCCATGGGTCTGACACAGAAAAAGGAATAAAGTACAGAAATATGATTTCTTTTCCTTCAAGTGGAAAATAACAATTTCATGAAGTATGTATGGAGCATTTCCTGAGGCTATCATGGATGTAAGCCAATGTCACCGGGCCTCTGGTTTATTCTTTATTTTAGTGTTGACGTGATACTAAATATGGGTTGAAAATATCCTTAAACCTAGCTAGTATAGTCCATTAGAAAAACATCCTCAAATTTAGTCCAAAGAACATTTTTTGGCTAAAAGAAACATAAATTTCTTGTAAGCGTATTGGATTTCATGGAATTCATTGCTGCACTGAATAGCAAGTACTGAAAAACCTGAAATCTTCAAATCAATTATTTGAATAATCTGCCCTTCTGAAGAAATAGTAAGAACAATATATAGTTACTTTTTCCCAGAGTACACTTCATATCCCAAGTAGTTAATTAAACGTGAACACTGTCTCATGAAAATGTCTTTGAGAAAGTCTCCCACAGTATATGTATTTCATCCTACTCTTGGTCATAAGTATGCATTAATTTAACTCATCCAGGATTTTCTATATGAAATAATGGGTGTAGAGAAAAGATAATGCAGGTCAAGTGGTTGAAATGTAGCATAGCAAAAAGAAAAACGGCATAATATGATAATATGATACTAACATTTACTGAGGGCCTACTATGTGCAGGTACTAGTCCAAGCATTGTACATACATTATTTAATCCTGAGCTCTAATAATCACTTGTATTTTGAATGTCCTGGGGAAAAAAAGTATAGAAAAGTCAACCCAAAGCAGTGGCTGCAAATGAGAGGTGTGAGACTGGGAGTTCCAGCTCTCAACTACTCTATTGTCTGTGCGGGGAGTTTACAATCACTGTACATCCCAGGGCTAAGAGTAGCTGTTTAATCTGCTGACGTAACCCAGCACAGGACATATTATAGGTTACCTTCTTGTCAGTAGCAATTAGGAATATGATGAGGTCAAGGAATTACACTAAAATGGGAAAACATGAAAGAATAATCAAGGACAATAGATGAAAAATAAAAATGATGGAAAATGTGGTTTTGACAAGATAATTGGAAGAGATGTTTGCATATATACTTCCAAATGAAAATTTAAGAAAACCCCAGGAATTCTGGTTCATTAAACATAAGCTGTATCGATGAAATCGGTGACAATGAAGCAGGCAATGTATTGACAAAACAGGCAGCTCAAGTAAAGGCTACGCACTCTTTCACACTGAAACAAATTACAGAAACATATCAACTTGTGAAAAGGAGAATGGAAATGTGTCAAAATAAAGAGCCGGTTTGCAGATAAAAAAGCACCTTGGTTGAGCATAACAACAAAGAAAGGGAGAAGATGGGCAAGTAGAATGGCTAGAAAATGAGGAAACGGTATTGGAAAAGATTAGATGGAGAATGAAAGAAGTGACAAGAGTTAGTGATAACAAAAGTAGTACAGATGATTTCCCAGCTGTGAGGCAGGAAACAGCATACAAGGGGAGATTCAGAAGCATGACAGTCATAAATCAGTTAAATGCTAGAAAATAGGACTGAAAAGCGTTTTTGTTTGCTTGTTTGTTTGTTTTGAGACGGAGTCTCGCTCTGTCGCCTAGGCTGGAGTGCAGTGACGCGATCTCGGCTCACTGCAAGCTCTGCTTCCTGGGTTCACACCATTCTCCTGCCTCAGCCTCCCAAGTAGCTGGGACTACAGGTGCCCGCCACCACGCCCAGCTACTGTTTTGTACTTTTAGTAGAGACAGGGTTTCACTGTGTTAGCCAGGATGGTCTCGATCTCCTGACCTTGTGATCTGCTCGCCTCGGCCTCCCAAAGTGCTGGGATTACAGGCGTGAGCCACCGCGCCGGGCCTGAAAAGCGGTTTAAAAGCTTTTCAATTAGCTAAAGAAAAACTCATGACTTGTAGAAAAGTGTGAAATTCATAGGCATAGAAAAAATATTGAAATAAGCTGTACTTTCTCCTCCAGGAAAACCTCAGATGCAATGTGATAGCTCTTACAGGAGTGTGACTTTACGGAGAACACACAACACTGTGGTTCAGCTAGCTGACTGCACAGCTGCACATAAAGCATCACTCAGGGCATTGAGGATGGAGGGGTAAGAACATTTATGATCCTGTCTACCCATTTTCTAAGTGGCTTTGGTGTAAGTCACTTATTGTCGCTGCACTTGGTTTCCATAAGAAGGTGGTGGAAATGCCCATGCTCGCCTTCGTGACTGTCTCCCTGGGGTACTATGAGATTTAGACTGAGATTCATTCACTCATTGGGCACTGCAGATGAAAGACACCATAAAACCACCAGCAATTATTACTTAAAAGCAGGCTAATGAACATGGAGAGGCTTGCAAGGACAAAGCACTTTTAAAGTGCCAAAGATGAGAGCTAGTAGACTGTTTATATAAATACACCAATTGTCATCGAAGATATTTGGGAAAACCTAAATCAACTCACCAGGAGACATCTGTTACCCAATGCCTAACATGTACCTTTCTTACCAACTAGATGTAGGCTCCACACTAACTTCTCATTAAATTGACTGGCTAATTCAGGTATGTTTTTGCATTTCAAAAAAGTAGGAGTTATAACCAATCATCATAACTGGTACTAAGCATGTTTCATATAATTTCAAAGAACGTAACAAATAAGGATATTACAATTAGCCTACTCCACAACTCTGAGAGTTCTGGAAGGGTACGACTCCTAGATTACATATAAAAGACTGGCACAGGGAGAAGAAGTAGCTATGCCACAGCCACATTATGAAACGCTATGCTGAAATAACAGACTTGCACTTTGATTTTATTCCCAAGTCCATATATTAGTATTGAATGTTAAATTATTTCTACCTTGGATCATCTGCTCAGAGACAGAGGCAGAAGGAAAGGCAGGGAAGGAATACTTTCTTCGCGTAATGTTATGAACAGACAGAAGCCTCTGAAGCCATCGGAGCCCAGGGAGGGGCTTCGTCAGCCTGCCTGGCGCCTGGTGTCCAGATAAGATGCTAAGGCAGATGCCCAGAGGAAACAATGCCAGGGGTATGAAACCAACACCGACAGACATTTCCACCGGCGGAAGAGAGAAGCGCACTTTAGGAAAAAGTGAGATGTGATTAGACGAATATGCTTCAAAGGGAGGACTTGACTTCATGGGGAAAGTTCCACCTGGACAGTTTTACCTGCTTCTCCAGACAAGGCAGCTGTGCTTTTACTTCTGGCCAGGAACGAATGTGTGGGCGTCAGGAGTCTGTTAACAACGCTGCTCTCCCATGGGCTGAGCTGCAGGCGGCGAGCTAAACGTCACCACATAAGCAAGATGTTAGAAGCATTCTTTTCAGAGTCAAGAGGGCATAATACATCGTACCTATCGCTTCCATACGCTGAGCCTTCACAGGACCAGGCTCTGCAGGGAGGACGGCAGGCCAAGAGTCAGGGCAACAGGACCCCTGTCCAGAGGGAGCAGTTATTCCACCAGGTTGCTTTTCTTCAAGATGTCAAGTTTGTAGCAGGTTCTAAATTAGTTTTACAGACGCCAATTTTGCTAACCACACTCTTTTACTACTCAACTGGCAATAAAACAAAAATATCATTTCAGCTATTATTTGGGTGTGTGTCTATAACTCCAGAGTGGTACTATCTGATGGGCATTGGGATGGACAGTAGACTATGGCACACACCTTAGCCAGAAGGTTTCCTAAGTACCTTGAATAATAAACCCCAATAGAGGCACTGGCAGGTTAATGAAAGACGAGTCAAATAAAAGACAGAAAGGGGCCCCAGTAAATTATGCTAGATCTCCATGAATTGCTACTTTGGCCACGGGGGTATGTATGTGGGAATTAGATATAATAAAATGAAAGAAGACTCATGCAAAGTTCTGTATGGGAATCCTTTTGAGCTTTTCATTTGGCAAGCCAGGTTCTTTCAGGTCCCTCTTTGGCAATAATATAAAAAAAATTTGGCCAAGGACAAGGCTAAGGCTGAAGCAAGATAAAATTAAACAGAAAGCCAAAATCCAATATAAATATAATCCTAGAGATTGCTAGTGGATGCCTAAGAAGTCTAGAAAACAAATTTAACATAACGCAATGATGTACGGTCCCAAATTACATTGCAGCTTTGCAAGGTCATAGTTAGGAAATGGATGCCAATTATAAATTAATTACTTTGCTTATATGGCTAGCTTCATGAGCTATGGTTAGCTCATGAAAAGATAGAAGCTATTTTCCAAAAATATCAGTAAAGCTGGCAAAATTCCACAAATATCACGGAAGTGATTACATATCTTTATTTTAGAACACATTCCTGTCACTCTGAAAAGTTTTTTGTTGTTGTTGTTGTGATTTTAAAATTGTATTTATTGTTTGTCTGTTTTAAGACAAGGGTCTTGCCATGTTGCTCAGGCTGATTTTGAACTCCTGGGCTCAAGTGATTCTTCTTCCTCAGCCTCCCAATAGCTGGGTTTACAGGTGCATGCCACTATGTCTGGATTAAAAGTCTTTAAAACTGTCTACACCTGAAAAGGCTCTTCTGTTCCACTCCACAAACAGCAGGTGCAAGTCTCCTTTGCCTCTGGGGCAGTGTTCTATATAACTATCGTATATATATCATATTTTAAGTGAATGGCATTTAAATGCTAGGAAATTAGTTTTAGTTAATAAAAGCCATATACTGCTAAACACTGTCTTAAAAATAGTTGCTTCTATTTGGAATGAAGTATCAACTTCCAATAAGTACCTTAACTATGTGACTAATTTAAAAGAGTAGCTATTTTGATCAGGCTCTGGTGAATTTAAGAATTAGTGAACTGTTTGTTAGAGTTTGCTTATTAGAAGAGCTTTCATGGTTAAATTAAATATTATCTGACATTAAGACATTAATTAAAAAGATGTTATAAAAACTACTGCAGTAGTTACAATTAGAAAGCACCATGGGCTAAGTACTATCATAAGCTATGTATGGCAGTGTGAGTATAACAACAGAATAGAATACAATCTAAAATTAGAATATATTTACAGGGTAAAATCAATGGGGAAAAGGTGATTAGGATTAACTGAAAATCTTCAACAGAACTATTTTCAAGAGATGAGAAAGGGAAGTTAAACTCTTTCTTTTCTTAGAAAAACTGTACGATGACTGTGGCTTACAACTGCAAAGATGGGTTGTCATGGAAAAGGTAAGTCTCCTTTCTCCATTAAGAAGTTCATTTACTTTATTTCCATGAGTCTGAAGGCATTGACCAAAAATTTAATCTCAAATGATTAAAAACCCATTTTAACCTGTGTGTAAAGCAAATCCAGAGAGATTTGTTTTATATCTCCTGATACTCTGAACTAAACATATTGCTAGGAGAAACACATTTCCACTTCCACCACATTCATAACTATGCCTTGACCAAGATGGAGATAGAGTGTCCATAAGATAACTTTTTAGTAAAGGTTAATAAAGGAGAATTGGTGTATTGTTGTTGTTGTTGTTTGGTTTGTTTGTTTGTTTTTTCCACCTAGAGGGGCCTGATTTTAAGAGTACCAAACTGAAGGCAGAGAGATTAACTCTCATGGAACAACTCTATGGCATCGATCCTATTTAAGCACTTAAAATTGAGATACTGACAGTTTCCATTATAGACCACCCAGATGAAGAGAGGCAAACTCAAAGGCCTCTGGGGGGCCATGCAAGTTAACATAAATAAATGATTGGGGCTAAACAAACTTTATGGATACCTGCCTTACCACTTCCTCCCATAAGCGTGGCATCACTATTCCATTTCAGGTAATAGGTGCCAAGAGGAAATTAGACACATGTTGCCAGGTCCTGATTTTTTCATTAGAAGTAGAAAACTGAAATGTTATATGAAGTATTCTATATTTTAAGTGTTGGCAATTAATTCTAATTAAAACAAGAACAAACAGCACTGCTCAGGTAAAACAGAACAAGCCTGTGAGCAGAATTTAGCTCGAGGTCTACCTCTGAATCCTACGATGAAGATTCTGGAGGAAAAAAAATGTATTGATGGATTTTAAGCAAAGACAGGCAATTTCATTCTTACTCTTTTCCAACTTCCTAATGTTCTTTCTTGAAAAAAGTTGGTTAAGCAGATTTGATTCAAGTTAGCTTAAAGATAATAATATATACTTGTAATGTAACAATTTCCAGTGGCAACGTTCTGTTCCAGCAATTACAGAAACCTTTCATAATCAGAGGTTTCCTTTAACCAAAGTAATCTTATCAGTCCATGTAATACTATATTCAGATGTAATAATTAAAATATTTAAAAACTGACAAGGCACAGACACTACACTAATGACTGGCTTCCCTTGGCTTTGGAGGACCTGGGGAAGCACATCTTGGGAAAGTGATATGGAAATATTTCAGTATTTCTAATAACTAGTAGAGCTGTTTGGATACATTCCAGCAGAACATGAGCCCTGATGGTATCGGAGCCTCAATTTAATCTCAGCTTTAAGGCCTATGCCTTAGGACTGAGAAAGCTCAAACAATCTAATAATGATGTATATACCTGTTTGACATATTTGTCTTTAAGGTCCTCTAATTTAACAATCTTGTAAGAACGCTTTCTAATGAGATAATAAAGCATAACCAACTTTTAAAAATAGCAGGAAAGAACTAATGGAATTACTTAAATTTCTTTTATTTCTTTTTAATTATTTTCTTTTTGAGACAGGATCTCACTCTATTGCCTAGGCTGGAGTACAGTGGTACACTCACAGCTCACCATAGTCTTGACCTCCCAGGGCTTAGGTGATCCCCCTGCCTCAGCCCCCTGAGTACCTGGGACTACAGATACACACCATCACGCTTGGCTAATTTTTGTATTTTTAGTAGAGACGGGGTTTTGCCATGGTGCCCAGGCTGGTCTCAAACTCCTGGGCTCAAGTGATTCACCCGCATTGGCCTCCCAAAGTGCTGGAATTACAGGTGTGAGCCACTGCACTTGGCCTTAAATTTCTAAATGAGATAAATTTAAGTTCAGAAGAAGGTTTAAAATTCTCACTAAAATAAAAGGCCTAAGCCTTTCAGGGTTCTACTGAGGGCTTAAGTTAAAAAGAAAAAAATTCCTTCCTAGATAATACATGGGAGCCCCTTCAGGCTGACCTGGCCTGTTAGACCAGGAACTGATTGACAGTTCTTTGGTAAGGAGGCAGAGAAGCAGAACTCTCAAATCTAATGTTCTTCCTCTTGTCCTATTATTTCTGCTTAGTATTCTATTTTCTGGGCCTCTACCATGATTCACAGGGCAGTTTTCTGGCCCTACCTATGAACTGGTTATTGAACTTCTCTTAACCCTGATGTCCTATGTCCTAATTCTCTACTCCTTACCACTTCTAACCTTACACACACATACACACACACAGAGAATGCATGGAGTCAGAGTCAATTTAAGAAAGGACACCCATGAAGGTGAGAACTGAGGATGCAGGGTGGCAGTCACATGGGTGAGGAGTCGCCCCTCTGCAACAATTAGCCTGTAGGACATTAAAGACAGGCTCACAACCTCTTAGGGACTCTATCATCCCAACTAGAGTAGGTGATCTATCCAGTAGATCGTTCTCAGTTCCAAGATTCTACTGCCTTAAGAAGGTCTATCGTGCAGAGAGTCTAGAACACATCTTTCTAATTGATACAGACAATTCAATGTCATCCCACAGCATGGACAGGATATTGCCAAGTTTCTTGTCCAGCTCCCTACTCCCATCCTTACCCTAATTTCAGCTATGGGATTGTAAAAGATAATAAAGTTTTAAAGAAGTATAAAATACTAATTATAGTTTGTCTCAGATCCAGATTCACAAAAGTATGAAACTAAAGTGCTAAGTGACCAACTACAAAGAAAAGATAAATAGACAACTGTAAGAATAACATTCACATGCTGTATTTTGTCTTATATTTAGGGAATAGGTTTGAAAATAAAGGATATTTATGAAAGAAATTTAACTTCATAACATTTATGAAAGGCCCCTAATTTGACTACAAGTCTAATATTGATAGTTTAGGCAAATTAGGTTAAAAAAACAAAAAGAAATGGTTTTGGTTAAAAGACAAGAAAGGAAAGTTGTTCAAACATTTACTATTTTAAGAGATTAGTTATAAAATAACGCCAACAGTCACAGAATATTGTACATTACAATGACACCACCATAACTTTTATACAATACAAAATATATAAATATACATACACACATACAGAACATGCACACATTACATTTTTTTAAAGATTATAAACACTGAAACTTTCCCAATCAGTTTCTTAATAAAGTACTCAAAGTAACCACAATTGTTTACTTTTAAAGAGTATGGGCTTCATATTGCACAATTCTTTGGTTTTATTTAAAATCATCTTAGTTATGTAAAAACAAGCAGCTTATCTTAAAAGCTTGTTTTTTTCATTCTATGATATATGTAAAACAAAACTTTCGCTTTATAAATAACTCAACATTCATGTACTGTAAATCCATAGGATGAATAAAACTCAAAATTCAAACAAGATGTTAATAAAGGACTATGAATATTAAATGTTTCAGGAGGCTATAATTATGATGATTTCTTGAAATTAGGCCAGATCCCTCAAGAGTTAATGAATGGACACCAAAAAACCAACAGCACACATTAAGAAATGCAGTAAGAAATAATTTGGTTAAATGAGAAGTAAATTGGCAAAATAAAATCTACCAACATGAATCATTTAAAAAGTTTTTAAAGAAAGTCAGAGCCTGGAATTCCCAAAGTACAGATGAAAACCCAAAGACAGTATGATTGAAGTAAAAGAAATGTTCATAACAAAGATTATTTGCATTTTCCTGGATAAGTGGGTGATTTCTGGAGCTGTAAACTCATTTACTAAAAAGTTGAGAGAAGCACCGCTTTCGTCACTGCTAAATGCAATCACTCAGCCAAGTTCTAAAATGAGTAATGTTCTTGTCGCAAGGAAAATGCTGCTCAGCCGTTTATTGCTTTTTTACTCTGAAGTTTTTTTCTTCCTATTTAAGAAACGTAGGGAAAGCAACTTCAGATGTTTATTTTTATCTGTAAACATCCAGAAAAAAAAGCATTAAGTAAATAACACACTTTTTTGTTTTCCTTTGGACTGTACCTCTATCTGGAGAATTTAGTAAAGTTGCAGATGAGGAGGAGAGCCGCTTGCTAATGACGGGATCAACATGTTTCGAAAGATTCATGGTGGAAACTGACCGCCTGTCAGGATCTAAAACAAACGGAGATAATGCTAATTGACAGCCAACATGCAGGATTGCAATTTCCTAGTTCACTGATGGAAGGAAAAACTAGGATTGGATGCTTTCCACTCTATTTCTATATCTGTCATAATAACACAGTTTCTAAGTGGACATTTTAAAGGTAACTTAAAGGATTAGAAATAAAATTCATTTCTCTTAAAGGATAAAATAAATATTTATTTCACCAGCTTGTCAGCCACGGAAATTCAAGGATACAAGCGGTCAAGGATACAAGCGGATGAAGACAGAAGGAAGGCCAGTGAAGGGCTTCTAAAATAGTAGAGGCACACTATGAAGCAAAAGAGGACCATAAAAGCAAATGCCTTTGAAATCTCCAAAAGAAGGAACAATGGGGTGGTAACATGCTGGTAACACAGAAGGCAAACTCGGGGATAAAAAGAACACCAGGTTCTGTGTAATTGCTGGTAACTTTGCTCACAGAGTCATTTTACCCAGGGCATTAAAGTTCATTATAGAAGAAGGGTTGTTGTTGTTTAAAAAGAAAAAGAAAAATAAACATTCTAAGTGTGGAAAGGATTTTTAAGAAACGTTTCTTTATTAAAAGTCTACTAAGAACCACATCTCTGTGGCTATGAGTTAGTGTGGCTACAAATGTAGAATTAGCACACACATTCATGAACAGTAGTATTGTTTATCCTGTAGTCAAGTAATTTTAAAATTTCTTTGCTCTGTTGGCCAGGCTGGCACAATCATAGCTCACTGCAGCCTCGATCTCCTGGGCTCAAGTGATCCTCCCACCTCAGCCTCCAAGTAGCTAAGACTCTAGGCAGGCATCACTATGCCCAGCTAATTTTTTAGCTTTTTTGTAGAGATGGGGTCTCATTATGTTGCCCAGGCTGGTCTCAAATTCCTGGGCTCAAGAGATCCTTCCACCTTGACTTCCCAAAGTGTTGGGATTACAGGCATGAGTCATTGTGCCCGGCATAATTTTAGAATTCTTAAGTTCAAATCAGAAGGGAAATAAGCATATAAAAAGCAAGAATTAGCAGCATGCTGTTGGCATAGTGGACCCAGGTTATAATCATGCTCATTAGGATAAATCATGTTCCTCAAATAACACTGCATGTAATGAAAGCCTAAAAAGTCTTATTCCTTACTTATCCAGGAGGCAGGTGGATGTTCTGATCTATAGTAGCCAAAGAGAAAGGGGTTTTTGCTGTATTTTATTTTATTTTTCTGTTGTTACCTGCTTCTAAAACTAAAACAAAAATATTCCTTGTGGGAGACGCTTCCAAAACTCAGTACCCATTGGTTTAACTAACCTTGGCAGTAAAAAAAAATTGCTGCAACTTTTCTCCATGCAGTTTTGACTACTATTTATAGTGCACTGGTAATAAGCAAGTCTTTGATTAACATCAGACATTTCTATCTTCAGTTGGGATTCATTTTAATGGTTGAAACAATTTTATTAAAAAAAAACACTTCTGTGCCTCACATTTACACTTAGCTGAGGACTCTTAGGGCAATCCAAACATAAAGGAGTTACGGTCAAACATCAAAAGGAACATCCTAGTGATGACATGTGAGGTACCGGGTAGGAGGAGGAATATGAAAGTCATTTCCAGGTGATTTTATAGCAGTACATTTTCTGTTACTGCTTTATATGTTAAGCTTTAGTTGGGGGAAAATGGTGTTTACATGCAGGCCTATCCTCAGGCAGATTCTCAACAGGTTATTAAAAACATTTAATTCTGCTTCAGAGTAAGTGGAAAAAATGAGCTACAGTAGATCCTCCCATCCTAAAAAGTACTATTGAGTAGTAAAGCATCTAAATCTGCCATAAATTGTTAAATTTATGGAGGCACACCATGAATTTGTTCATTACTTAATATATGACAGTTTTTATTAATTTCTTTTTCTCACCGAACAAAACGAACGCACAAAAGAATAAGTTTTGAATGTTTTGTTTTGTTTTTGTTTTGTTTTTGAGACAGAGTCTTACTCTGTCGGCCAGGCTGGAGTGCAGTGGCACAATCTTGGCTCACTGCAACCACTGTCTCCCAGGCTCAAGCAATTCTCCTGCCTCAGCCTCTTGAGTAGATGGGATTACAGGCACACATGCCCGGCTAATTTTTGTATTTTTGGTAGAGATACAGTTCCACCATGTTGACCAGGCTGGTCTCGAACTCCCGACCTCAGGTAATCTGCGCGCCTCAGCCTCCCAAAGTGCTGGGATTACAGGTGTGAGCCACTGCACCCAGCTGATCGTATCAAGTTTTACAGTCTAGTGCTAGTCGATGGCCAGCAGCTGGCCAAGACAGGAATTTTAATGTAGACAGTTTCTATGATGTGTTTGTTGGTCAGGAAATCATGATAGAGTACCCATAATACATCAGGTATTCTTGTGAAGTAAAGGGTATTCAAAATGAGTAAGACCTGGTTGCTGTTCTCAAGATCATAGCAGATCACTTTCTGGTCTTTGAGAACTTGGCAAATCCCATTTATTTTCAGGCAAACTTCTCTATTCCAGTATAGGAACAACTTATTATAATTCACAACCCGTATTAAAATGAATTTTACCCAACAGCTTGCAAATGCAACACTGGTTTCTCTTGTTCTGAGTGGCAGAAATAAACGACATATATTAAACTTTGAGTGTGGAGGCAAAAAATTAAGCTAAGCAGCTTAACATCCTCTCAGAAATGTCTGATGATCTAACAGTATGTATCTGCCATATACATGTAAAGCAGGAAGTCAAGTAAAACAAAAATATGATTATAAAAATATATACCCTGCCAGCTTTACTGTATGAAAGGTATATAAAAAACTATCCCATCAACAAAATCTCATACGTAAATGATCTGTATAACAGATTTAATATGTGTCCCATCAACTACTGATGGGTTAGGAAGAACCAAGAAAACAGAAGTGCTTTCATATTCGGTTCACTGTCATAAGAAAGTAAGTTGTGGTGATATTCTTTAGACTTAAACAAATTTTTAATTTTTTAAATTACATTTTTGAGTCAGGTTCTCACTCTGTCTCCTAGTCTGGAGTGCAATGGCATACTCTTAGCTCACTGTATCCTCAAATTCCTGGCCTCAAGTGATCCTCCTGCCTCAGCCTCCTAAGTAGGTGGGATTACAGGTACATGCCACCATGCCTGTCTAAATTTTTACAATAATTTTTTTGTAGAGACGAGGTCTCACTATGTTGCCCAGGCTGGTCTTGAACTCCTGGCCTCAAGGGATCCTCCTGCTTCGGCCTCCCAAAGCACTAGGATTATAGGCATGAGGTACTGCACCTGATCCTAGACTTTTTTTTTTTTAATAAAGCAGTTATAAAAGATCTATAGAATGTTAACAATGAAAGAGAAGAGAATAAGCAAACAAAAAGAGGTCCACAGTGATTTAGCTTAAAACTAAAATTGGCAACAGCAGTAATGATTGAGGGAAGAAAAAAGCTAAACCGGATGTACTTTGATCCCAGGCAATTTTTTTAGCTAAAAAACATTTTTTAAAGGTTTAATATTGATATTGAAAAAAGAAATAAAAAATATAAATAGAAAACCAAAATGACTGTTTAAAGGGAAAGCAAACGTTCCACATGTAATTACTTTATTTCAACACCTTTAAGTCACCTGAGTCATATTATCACACTTAAGAAACACTGTGCCAATCCCAGATCTACGTCTATGCGCTAGGGTATTAAGCATGCGTGATGACTAAGGTGGTGATGCTTCAGCTATTGATGCATCAGCCCTAGGTCCGAGGTGCTAGCTACAGGTCAGGCAATTGGCAATCACAGGGATGTCTGTACCAGTTTTTCTAGTACCACCAAAAGTTATGAAGTGGTGGTCCAGGCCTGCTAAATCGAGAGAGGAGAATGATGATTCAACAAAACCACCTGGGGACAGAATGTAAAACAATGATTTTTCAAAGTAAATAAATAAAAAAAAAAGATTATCAGATTCACACAAATGAAAAAAAAGAAAAGAAAAAGAAAAACTGACACACTATGCAAAATTCCAGGGGTATTGAATTTACAGTACAAAAATAAAGCCATTCAGTAAATCCAAATTTCAATATGATTTTATGTCCATTCAGAAAGGAGGAAATAGCTTAGCCATTTACGATTTCTAGCTCAATAAACCTATACATTTTCTATAGTGTTGCATATACTTTAGGGTCAGAATATGTAAGCTCATAGTATTGATTCTGGTCAGTCAATGTAACTATAATCCTTCCAGAGAAAAAGATAAAACTAGTTAACTTATTCCATAATCCTGAAACCCTAATGCAAATGGAGGACTAAAATAATGTAGTGTTGAAGCTGGCATGTTTATTTAGAAACATTGTATAGATTTCTTCCTTTAAGGAATTTGTAACATGAGAAAATTAGCCCGTGTTAAGGGAAAGAGACCCTTACTTCTTATCTCCATCACCCTCTTATCCTCAAATAGTGAAAGATTCATTTAATTGTTGTTTAATTATTTCAGCAGGATTTTTGTTTAGCAAACACAGATTTAGAAGGAAGAAGGAAACACACTGTTACTTTCAGGAAAATAGACACTAATTGTGAAAGTGGTCACTGTTTACCTGCACTGTGGATGCTAGGGCTCCCATGGAGAGAGCCTCCCCACGACCAACGGTTATGCTTCTGTTTTGGCTTCTGGCTCCTTTCCATTGTGCGCCGTACAACAGCTTCATGGCGTTCCTTAAATGGAATAGAAGAGCTGAGGATTAGATTCCAGCTGGTTGGTTGAAGCTTCTTCAGTTTAAGGCAGAATGGAGTGAGGAGTACTACTTCAATTCCCACCCTACTATTCTTGATCTCTAGCTGAACTTCTAGACCTTAAGATGAGACTAGTTTCAATCTCGGAGGGTCACTGAAGTCTTTAGGTCCCAGTTCATAAAGCCTTTGGTGAACAAGAGGCATTCAATAAACAACTCTTACTACTAGGGTGTGATGCTTTCATGAACACACATAAGCATGGTAACACACATTAGCTTCAACTGATGCTTAACACATATGATACCATATTTAAAAAACAGTTCAGAATCTGAGAACATGGGTAACCCTGACCCCATGACTTATTGAGTTGTATGACCTTGCGTAACTTACCCACTCTGAGTCTAAATTTCTATTTTTGTACAAACTGACATATAATGCACGCTAAAGGATTGAGTAAGGGTTAAATGAGATAATCTATGTGTAAATGTTTGCAGATGGTAAAGACTACAGAAACTCAATTACTTGGAGTGGTCTTAATATCCAGTACAGATGAATTGCACTTCAATAAGTTATAGGTTTGGACCAGAGAAATGGGCTTTTAAAGCTTCTGTGGCAATACTAATCATCAGCCCAGTTGCCACCTCTCATACGCCGAACTCCCTAGAAACTGTAGCCATCTGTAAAGCTGATCACTCTGAAACCATTTTGCTTTGCACCCTGCATCTGATTGTAAAGTTTCACAGAAAGTTTGCTGCCTGTCTGAACTAGAGAAGCCCCTCATATTCTTCCCGGGGCAGCTCACTTTGTCCTCCTCAAGTCTCTGCCTCCGCTTCTCCTCCACTGCAGCCCTCCTCCGCTCCTCCTTCTGCCTCTGCTCCTCCAACTTCTTCTTCCGCTCTTCCAGGTGCTTCTCGTAGTGCTGCCTCGCTCGCTCTTCTCTTTCTAACCACACTATTTCTCTTGCAGCTTTGGGGAGGGTTAAAAAAAGAAAAAAAGAGGGAAATCAAATATAGGCAGGTTGAAAACTTGAATAGTTAGGGCTGTATTAAGTGCTCTACAATGAACAAATATGGGTTCTTTGGTTTTGTATTAACCAAGCATGGCCTTTGTTTCCCTCAAATTTCCAAGAAAAATGTATTACTGTTAATTTTTAGCATAACTTAATATGTTAACAATGAGGTTGAAGATGTACTGAATTCCACTCTTTGGGAACGCAAGCAGCCCTCTAGTTTGTACGTAGAATAAGGCATTAACCACACGCTCTAGTCTCAATCCTGAAAATAAATAGTACCATCTGTCTCTCTTTTTTATTAAAAAACAATGTGATATCCTCCAGTCTATGACTACATTTTTTCCAACATGGCACTGATTCTGAGTATTATAAGGATTTGGGAGAAAACAGTTGATAAAAGATGTCTGAAGTGCCTTACAGGTCTATCACATTGAGTCAGCTCAGGGATGGGAAGGACTGAACAAGCAGGTGGCCTTGTGTCTGAGGAGCTCACAATTTATTAGGTAAGACTTAACCGTATCAAAAGCTGGATGAAAAATACAATCCAAAACTATCGTTCAACAATAGGATGCATTTTTTCTTCTTTATATAATACAGGTTCTTTCCTCATTTCAGGAAAAGATATGCCCCCTCAAAGCTATTTCAATATGCTGCTTCATTCAGTGGTAATAACTAAAAATATCTATGAGTTATTAATACTGCAGGCAAAAGGAAAAAATTCAAACAACATTTAGAGTGTAAATCTTGAGGACACTACATGGCATAGAAATTAAAATGTTACTTTTTAAAAGAAAAAACCGGCCAGGTGCAGTGGCTCATGCCTGTAATCCCAGCACTTTGGGAGGCTGAGGGGGGCAGATCACTGGCGGTTAGGAGTTTGAGACCAGTCTGGCCAACCTAGTGAAACCTCATCTCTACCAAAAACATAAAAATTAGGAGGGTGTGGTGGCATGCGCCTGTAGTCCCAGCCACTTGGGAGGCTGAGGTGTGAGAATCACTTGAACCTGGGAGGCAGATGTTGCAGCAAGCCGAGATTGCGCCACTGCACTCCAGCCTTGGATGACAGAGTGAGACTCTGTCTCAAAAAAATAAATAAAAGAAAAAACATACATTTCGAATATTTTAGTTTCCTCTAAATGTTTAATATTAAAGAATGCATTTCTGATACCATTAAATCTTTCCAAAGTTCGTCATTTGAGGACTAAATCTACTGAAAGTGATCGGAACTGACTTTATTTTAGTTGAAGAAAAGGACAAGGACAAATTCAAGGTGAATTTGTTCTCCTGGTATCATTCAGGGTGGTTTGTGGAATGAACTGGGACTGGTTCTCCCAGCAGCTAGGCCACTAACTGGCACTGAGATCTCAGACATGTCCATTTGGATTTTAGCTTTCTTTTGCTTAAAATGAGGACACTGGTCTTCAAGGTTCCTACCAATTTTCAAAGCTCATTGTTCTAAGGAAATTCTCAAGTTAAAAATTTACTTCAATAAAAAGCATATAGTATACACAATAAGTATTTACTGAATGACTGAAAAAATAAATGCCACTATGAGAACACACCTTAAAAGTTAACAGAAGGAGAACATAATTCTGATACTTTCTTAAGATGCACTTACTTTGCCTACCCACACTTGTGCACATAATACCTTTTGGATTTTCTATATGGGAATACCTTGCTGGAAGGCTTTTAATGATATTAAGCATTTTAATTCACTTAAAAAGGTGGATAAATTTTGACAGTGATAGCTTTTGTCAAAGCTTAAACAACACAAAATAAACAGTAAAACAACTGTCTTCCTCTAACCTGAGATCCTGTTATATTCCACCTCTAACTTTTTGATAGTGCACACCATGCACCTTGTACCAAAGTACACTTATTGCTTTGCATCTTGCTTTTTCTGCAGGGTCTCACTCTGTTGCCCAGGCTGGAGTGTAGTGGCACAGTCATGGCTCACTGCAGCCTTGACCTCCCAGGCTCAGGTGATCATCCCATCTCAGTCACCTGGGTAGCTGGGACTACAGGTGTGCACCACTATGCCCAGCTAATTTTTTGTATTTTTAGTAGAGATGGGGTTTTGCCATATTGCTCAGGCTGGTCTTGACCTCCTGAGCTCAAGGGATCCACCTGCCTCGGCCTCCCAAAGTTCTGGGATTACAGGCAGGAGCCACCGCACCCAGCCTGCATCTTGCTTTTTTTAACTTAAAATATATCTTAGAGACTTTTCTATATCAACACATGAAACATGAATCTAACAATCTTTTTAATGGCTATACAGTATTTTATTGTCTGTATACTATACCTTATTTTATATAACCAGTTACCTACTGAGTGATAGGTTATCTAAGTTATTTCCAGTATTTTAAGAATTCAGACCCTGAGCAATAACAATGTGCTGTCGTAAATCTCTGTGTAGATATGTGAGCATGTGCATGTAGAAGAGCTGAATCAAAGGGAACATACATTTAAAATTTTGATAGATACTGTCATACTGTCCTCTGTGAAGGTCACACCAATTTACATACCCACCGACAGTATATGATGGTCATAGGCAGAAGAATCAGATGTGTACCTTGAGATATGCAGTATGATAAATCTATTTTTTAACTTTTAGTCTTCAAACTATATAGTCTTTGAGTTTTCTACCCCATTTTGAGGAAAATTTCAAATTCTTTGAGAACATTTATGAACATAATATATTCCTCTCCTATAAGAGATCCAGAAGCCAACAAGAGAAAATAAGAAATAAAGCTGTTTATAAAATATTAATATATTTAAAAGCTGGTAAGATAAATGTGTAAAAATAAGAGTTAAGTCACAAATCAATTTTTCTTTAATGTTTTCATCAGGCTTTCTGGCTTATTAATAATACGTGGCTCTATTTCTTCACTAAATTTAAACTCCTCTGATTGCTACAGTCCTATTTTGGCTTTAATATCCTTATTTGGCCTTCCTCCCCACTGCTCTCCGAAATAGTCTCTGCATTCTAATTAGATCCCATCTCCTTAATATTAGCACCTCCCATCAAACTATGCTTCTCCCAGATCGTTGCCTCTGTTATTGCTCTGTTGGGAAAGCTGTCATCATTTTTTATCCAAGCAGATCCATTTTTTAAGAAGGCATACTCATAATTGTAATATATGTCAGAATTACTGTTGGAACTGTGTGGGAGGAAGGGGCAAATGTCTAGTTCAAATGCAGATGCCAGAGCTCCACTTCTCATATTTAGAGGTGCTAATTCTAGGATGAGGTCCAGTCATTTGATTTTGGATAAATCTCACAGGTAGTTGAGACAAGTGACCCATGGATGGCATCTGGAGAAATGCTGTACTCTAAGGTCTTCCACAGAAGTGTCATCTCTTCCAGAGCTCACTGCTAATCTTGCGACATCTACCACAAACTTTACTATTTCTCTTTTTCTATCTATGTATCTATCTATCTATTTTAGAGCCAGGGTCCCACTTTGTCACCTAGGCTAGAGTGCAGTGGTGTCATCACAGCTCACTGCAACCTCAAACTCCTGAGCTCAAGCAATCTTCCTGCCTCAGCCTCCTAACAGATACTACAGGTGCATGCTACCACATTCAGCAATTTTTTTTTTTTCTTTTTTGTAGAGCTGGGGTCTCACTACATTGACCAGGCTGGTCTCGAACTCCTGGCTTCAAGAGATGCCTCTGTCTCCTCCTGAGTGCTGGGATTACAGGCCTGAGCCACAACACCTGGCCTAGCATTTCTTATGTTCCGATTTCTCTGTAGCAAAGGTAATTTTTTTGTTTGTGTGTTTTTGTTTTTTTGAGACAGAGTCTTGCTCTGTTTCCCAGGCTGGAGTGCAGTGGCACGATCTCGGCTCACTGCAACCTTTGCCTCCCATGTTCAAGTGATTCTCCTGCCTCAGCCTCCTGAGTGGCTGGGACTACAGGTGCGTGCCACCACACCCAGCTAATTTTTGGTATTTTTAATAGAGATGGGGTTTCACCGTGTTAGCCAGGATGGTCTCAATCTCCTGACCTTGTGATCCGCCCACCTCGGCCTCCCAAAGTGCTGGAATTACAGGGCGTGAGCCACTGTTCCCATGCAGAAAGGAAATTTTTTTTAAAGAAAACCTTTCCACCTGCGGGTGACTGATTTTTATTGAGCCTCTTTTTAAAGCTTTTTAGTAGCTGTATGGTATTTCATTGTCTATGCACACTATTTTTTATAACCAGTTACCTATTGATAGGTTTAATTTTATTTTTTACGCTTTTTATTGATGTAGAATAACTGTACTATTTACAGGGTACATATGATATTTTGATACACGCATACAGTATGCAGTAATCAAATCAGGGTATCTAGGATACCCATCACCTCAGACATTTATTACTTCTTTATGTTGGGAACATTTCAAATCTTCTCTTATACATATGTCATATATATAATAAATTATTGTTAACAGTCATCCTATTGTGCTATTGAATACTAGAATTTATTCCTTTGATCTAGCTGTATTTTGTACCCATTAATGAACCTCTCTTTAACCCCTCACCCTTCTGTTCCCAGACCCTGCCAAGCACCACTTGACTCACTATCTTCATGAGATCACCTTTCTTTAGTTCCCACATATGAGTGGGAACATGCAATATCTGTCTTTCTGTGCCTGTCTTACTTCTAACACAGTGACCTGCAGTTTTATCCATGTTGTTGTAGATGACAGTGTTTCATTCTTTTTTATGGTTGAATAATATTCCATTGTGTGTGTGTGTGTGTGTGTGTGTGTGTGTGTGTGTGTATCACATTTTCTTTATCCATTCATCCACTGATGGACACTTAGGTTACTTCTATATCTCAGCTATGGTAAATAGTCTGTCAGATATTCTGATTTCCTTTCTTTAGGTTATATACCCAGTAGTGGGATTGCTGGGTCATACTGTAGTTCTATCTTTAATTTTCTGAGCAACTTCCATACTGTCTTCCATAGCAGCTACCCTAATTTACATTCCTACAGCAGTGTACTGGTGTTCCCCTTTTTCTGCATCTTCATCAGTATCTGTTGTTTTTTGTCTTTTTGATAATAGCCATTCTAACTGGGGTGCTATGTCTCATTGTGATTTTGATTTGCATTTCCCTGATAATTAGTAATGTTGATCATTTTTGCAGATGACTGTTGGTTACTTCTATGTCTTCTTTTGAGAAATGCTATTCAGATCATTTACCCATTTTTAATTTGGATTTCTTTCTTTCTTTTTTTGTTACTGAGTTCCTTACATATATTCTGGTTGTTAATGCTTTATCGAATAGTTTGCATATATTTTCTCCCACTCTATACACTGTCTCTTCTGTGTTTCCTTTGCTGTGCAGAAGGTTTTTGGCTTCATGTAATCCTATTTGTCTACTTTTGTTTTTGAGGTCTTACCCCAAAACTCTTTGTTCAAACCAATGTCCTGAAGCATTTCCCCAATGCTTTCTTCTAGTAGTTTCATAGTTTCAGGTTGCATTGTAGTCTTTAATCCATTTTGAGTTGATTTTTGTATATGGTGAGAGAGGGGGTCTAGTATCATTTTTCTGCATCCGGATTATCCAGTTTTCCCAGCAACATTTATTGAAGAGACTATCCTTTCCCCACTGAATGTTCTTGGTACCTCTGTTGAAAATCAGTTGGCTGTAAAGACATGCATTTATTTCCGAGTTCTCTATTCTGTTCCATTGGTCTGTGTGTCTGGTTTTATGGCAGTACCATGCTGTTTTGGTTACTACAGTTGTGTAATCAAAGCTTAATATCTTGAAGTCGGGTCGTATGATGCCTCCAGCTTTGTTCTTTTTGCTCAGGATTGCTTTGACTATTTGGGGTCTTCTGTGGTTCCATATAAAGATTTTTTTTTTTTCCTGTTTTTGTGAAGAATGTCACTGGTATTTTGGTAGGAATTGCATTGAATCTGTAGATCATTTTGAGTATGGTCATTTTCACAATATTAATTGTTCCAATTCATGAACATGAGATGTCTTCCACTTTTTTGTGATCTTTTCAATTTTTTTCACCAGCGTTTTCAGTTTTCCTTGTAGCAAACTTTTACCTCCTTGGTTACATTTATTCCTAAGTATTTTATTTTATTTTTGTACCTATTGTAAATGGGACTGCTTTCTTGATTTCTTTTTCTACTGGTTTGTCACTGGGTTATAGAAACACTACTGATTTTTTATGTTAATTTTGTACCTTGCAATTTTACTGATTTAATTTATCCATACTTAGAGATTTTTGGTGAAGCTTTTAGGGGTTTTTATGTATAGGACCATGTTGTCTGCAAACAGGGACAATTTTACTTCCTCCTTTCCAATTTGGATGGTCTTTATTTCTTTCTCTTGTCTAATTGCTTTGGCTAGAATCTTTTTGTGTGTGCTTTCCATGGTGCCTTTCAGAACTTGAACATATCCAAGGGTCTTAATAATTATTTTATAATTCATTGGGAACTACTTCCTGATTCATTCACTCGTAACTGTTTGGGTCTTTGGTAAACTGCTTAACCTCCCTATTCCTCAGTTTTGCCAGGTGAAGATGTGGGTAAAAAGAGGATCTTTCTCATAAATTCACTATAAGGATTAACAAAATAATTACACTTAATATGGTTAGAATACTTTCCTGCATGTAATAAACATTCAGTAAATATTAGCTATTATTGTTGTTTTTGTCATCATCATCATTGTAATTTCAGTTTAGAAAATTAAAGGTAGTTCTTAAGGTTGTGCTATAAATCACAACAGGGCTATACATTATTGCAACAACAATTAGTTTTACCCCAAATAATCTTTTAAAGGAAGAATATTTCTTTGTCTATCCAACTTTTATTGAATTCCAGTACTATTTTCTACTAGGAAGTGCAGATCCTAATGCAGTGCTTTCTTTAAACAGTCACACAGCAAACAGGCAAATTAAACAACACTTGCCTATTGCAGAGCATACTGGTGAGCACAGGGTTATTGCTAAATATAGGTCATGTAACATTTTAAATGGAAGGATAACAAAGTATTTCAATATTTTAATAAGAATAAAAAGTTAATTTATTCTAAGAGATTTAATACTTTAATACCTGGCCCTTCCACAAAAAGTTCTCTTTTTAAAGGCAAAAAAACAAAGTTTAAAAAATAAGCTAGAAGGTGTAAAATCAAGTCTATTGGGGTTAAGACTTTTAGAATGGGTTAAAATATTCCCTATGGATAATGTTGAGGTTATGTATTTTCTCATCAAGAAATGATAATTTTGAATACATGAGAACATCCTCAGCAACTGCTATTGACTGAATTGTTCCCCCACCACCTCCCCCAGCAAGTTCCTATGCTGAAGCCCTAACCCCCAAGGTGAATGCATTTGAAAACAGGACCTTTAGGAGGTAATCAGGGTTAAGCAAGGTCATAAAGATGGCACCCTAACCTAACAGATTCAGAGGAAATACCATGTGAGGATAAAGTGGTCCACTGTAAGCCAGGAAGAGAGCCCTCACCAGAAGCTCAACTTGATCTTGGAGTGCCCAGCCTCCAGAGCTGTGAGAAAATGAATTTCTGTTGTTTAAGCTACCCAGTCTATGGTATTTTGTTGTGGCATCCCTAGTAGATGAATACAACTCATTCAGTATTAAAATCATTAACAATCACTTAATTTCATAAAGAGGCAGCTCTGTAAAAGAACAGTATGTCCAAAAACTGAACTGTGATTACTATTAACCTTTACTCTTCTGAAGTCACAATTTATCCCTGGCCTATGGGATCACATTATAAAATGAAATGAAAACCCACTGTAGCCCCTGAGATACGGGACACTAATGAGTCAGTCTCATCCCTAAGCTGCTGACACCAAGATATTTTAATGACACTGTAACAATATATCAGTACCATACAAAGGAGAAATCAATCTAGAGTCCATGTAGACTAGACTCCATGTAGAAATACATAGTGATTCTGTATGAAAAGGAATTAAAAATGAAAAACAGGTAGTGTGGTGGATAGAGGACAGTTTCTGGCTTCATAGGAGCTTGGGCCCACCCCAGTCTTGCCACTTACAAGCTATGTGCCACTGAACAAATAATGACTTCGGTGGCCTTGTTCCCTCAAGTTACTATGGCACCAACTTCCTGACAGGGCTGTTTTGTGGCTCAGAGTAACATATAAAGCACTTAGCATAGTGCCATGTACATCGCAGGGATTCAATAAATGCAGATAATGATAGCCTTTATGATAATCGATAATTCCTGTCCTACTGCCACATAGTGATATGGTTTGGCTCTGTGTTCCCACCCAAATCTCATCTTGAATTGTACTCCCATAATTCCCATGTGTTGTGGGAGGGACCCCGTGGGACATAATTTGAATTGTGGGAGTAGTTTCCCCCATATTGTTTTCGTGGTAGTGAATAAGTCTCACGAAATCTGAAGGTTTTATCAAGAGTTTCCACTTTTGCATCTTCCTCATTTTCTCTTGCTGCCACCATGTAAGAAGTGCCTTTCAACTCCTGCCATGATTCTGAGGCCTCCCCAGTCATGTGGAACTTTAAGTCCAATTAAACTTCTTTTTCTTCCCAGGATCAGGTATGTCTTTACCAGCAGTGGGAAAACGGACTAATACATAGTGCATGCAACTAACAGGAAGAAACTCAGGTAGAACTGAACTCAGTGCACTCATGAGTTGTGCGTAACACTCCACATGCCCCTGTCATCACATTCAACAATCTAGAGTCCAGCCTGGTCCCTCTGAAGAGGCTTACTTCTGTATCAGGGGAGCACCTATTTCACTGCTGTATGAGAGAAAAGAAAAGGTGACATTCAGAGACTACAGCAATATTATCACTTAACCTCTGAAACATACAGACCTGCTCTCAGTTTCATACTAAGATATAGAAGGATTATGGGTCATACTGGCTACCAAAATAGCCAGTAATATAATGAAGAGTCAGAAAATGAAAAGTGATGAGAACATCTGAGTTTGGGTCTTGAGTTTGCTACTAATTCTGTGTGATCTTGGGAAAATTAGCCAAATTCTCCTACTTCTACATTAGAAAGAGTATACAAAATGATCTCTAAGATCTCTTCCAATTAATTCCCATGACTTGATATTTTTGTTTTTACCTTTGAGGACATGTGTGGGCTTACAATTAGATTCCTTTTCTTTTTCTTTTTTTGTGAGACAAGGTCTTGCTCTGTAACTCAGGCTAAAGTACAATGGTATAGTAATGGCTCACTGCAGCCTTGACCTCCCAGTCTCAAGTGATCATGCAGCCTCAGCTCCTGAGTAGCTGGGGCTACAGGCACGCGCTACCATGCCTGGCTCGTTTTCTTTTATTCCTTGTAGAGACAGAGTCTTGCTGTGTTGTCCAGGCTGGTCTCAAACTCCTGGGCTCAAGCGATCCTCCTGCCTTAGCCTCCCAAAGTGCTGGGATTATAGGCATGAGCCACTGTGCCTGGTCCAATTTCGTTTTGTTTTGATTTTGAGTGTTAAAATTTTAACCTTTATGCTTTATCTCAATAACTGTTGTGATTATTTATATTCAAATAAAAGTCATTTTCATATTATATGCTGACTGAATATATGTGCTGAATAATAATTCTTTTTAAAAAGGAATCTAATGGCTTAACCTATGCTCATCAATTTTAGAAGGAAGTTGTAAAATAAAAAAACAACATCTAAAGATGGAAAAGTAAAAACATTTTATAGGTCTTAGAGCATTTTTGCAGGAAATACTAATTAGTTTTATTTAATAGTCAAGAAACAGGAATGAAAATGTAATCATTAATAGAACGGAAAAGTTTACCACACCTTTCAAATTGTTAACGATAATCATGGAACGAACGGTACTTCCATCAAACCAACCCCTACCTCTATACCACCAGCCCTGCCCCTCCTATAAAAGGTTTTTCTTTCTTTTTTTTTTTTTTTTTTTTTGAGACAGAGTCTCACTCTGTCACCCAGGCTGGAGTGCAGTGGCTCGATCTCAACTCACTGCAAGCTCCGCCTCCCGGGTTCACGCCATTCTCCTGCCTCAGCCTCCCGAGTAGCTGGGACCACAGGCACCTGCCACCATGCCCGGCTAATTTTTTGTACTTTTAGTAGAGACAGGGTCTGACCATGTTAGCCAGGACGGTCTCGATCTCCTGACCTTGTGATCCGCCTGCCTCGGCCTCCCAAAGTGCTGGGATTACAGGCGTGAGCCACCACGCCCGGCCAAAAGGTTTTTCTTTTTTAAAAAAAAAGGGGGAAAAAGACCGGGTGTGGTGGTTCACGCCTGTAATTCCAGCACTTTGAGAGGCCGAGGTGGGTGGATCATGAGGTCAGGAGATCAAAACCATCCTGGCTAACACGGTAAAACCCCATCTCTACTAAAAAGACATAAAATTAGCCGGGCATGGTGGCGGGCGCCTGTAGTCCCAACTACTAGGGAGGCTGAGGCAGGAGAATTGCTTGAACCTGGGAGGTGGAGGCTGCAGTGAGCCAAGATCGTGCTACTGCACTCCAGCCTGGGCAGCCTAGACAACAGAGCGAGACTGTCTCAAAAAAAAAAAAAAAAAAAAAAAAAAAAAAGTGGGGAAACAAAGTTTTAAAAAAAAAAGCTAGATGGACTAAAATCAAGCCTATTAAGACTTTCAGAATGTGTTAAAAACAAACACACCCAGCTATGTTGTTTAAAAGAAACAAAACTAAAATAAAATGTCAAATAACACTCAAAAATAATGATCAAATGGCTATCCAGCAAATCAAAACACAAATGGGAACTGTGGGAATATTACTTCCAGAAAAAATAGAATTGAAGATCAAATGAGGAAAAAGACCCAAAGAAGTGAAACGATGCTTCCAAGATCATCACATGGTCTAAAAGAAACAGCTGGGATTTTCATTCAGCTCTGATTCTAAAACTTGTACTCAGTTACTCTACAATATTGCTTCTATATTCACTTCTGCATGCTGCAAATTTCCACCTGAATTTCTCGGTCAGATACATCATATAATCTTATTTACTATCTGCACATTCTTCCCTGCTCCAAACTGGAACTTGCTCTGTCTTCTGTATTCTGACAGCAGATTCCTGAGACCAAATGGTCTACAAAGTTAGTCACTTCAAGTCTTCCACAATGTCTCCCTCATGGATGGTGCACCCTAACTCAACACATCCATATAATTGGCCCCATCAATTGTTACATCAGAATGATCTCTCAGGTTGGTACGGTAGCTCACACCTGTAATCCTAGTACTTTGGGAGGCCAAGGTGGGAGGGCTGCCTGAGCTCAGGAGTTTGAGACTAGCATGAACATAGCAAGACCCTCATCGCCACAAAAAAGAAAAAAAATTATCTGGACTTGTTGGCACATGCCTGTAGTCCCAGGTACATGTACATGGGAGGTTGAGGCAGAAGGGTCCCTTCAGCCCAAGAGTTTGAGGCTGCAGTGAGCTATGATTGCACCACTGCACTCCATCCTGGATGACAGAATGAAACCCTGTCTCTAACGTTAAAAAAACAGAAAAACATAGAATGATCGCTTGAATCTGTTGTAGCCTCTCCAATCTTTTTACTACTGCTTTAAACTCTCATTCCTTTCTCACTTCTTCTCATTTTTAGTCTTCAACCACTTCAAATCCATTAGTCTCACAGATACCTTCCTCAAGAAACAGACCTGAAGTCATCGTCGTGCTTGAAAAGGTGTTAGTTCTCCTACTGTTCCCTGTGCAACCCCTTGGATTGACCATAGGATCATGCACCTTCACACATACCTCCTTCCACCCGGCAAACTTGTGTCTTTCAAGTCCTAGCTCAGAAGCTCCTTCCTCTGAGGAGCCTTTCCTGATGACCACAGCACAGAAGCCCCAGCTGCTAGCTGGATTCAGACTCCCTCATAGCACTTACACTCCAGATGGTAGCTACTCTGCTTTTATGCGTTCGTGAATTCTTCCCTATACCCACAATGTCTAGTGTAGCAGATGGTTAAAATACGCTTGAATAAATGAACTAAAGAGTTAAAGGACAGAGTGATCTCCAAACACAGTGATTCACACTGAGCTTTGGTGATAACTCAAAGCCTTCTCAACTTGTCATTAAAAGCATTCAGTGGAGAGCTGCCTGATAAGAAGTGTGACCTTGGAGGATCCCCACAACACCGTGCTCCTGCATGGAGGGTCCTTCCCGTTCTGCCCTGTCGCTGCACACAGTGGTGGGCTAATGGGATTGAGGTGCTAGAATAGTAGTCACACAGGTGGAGAGTAAGAGCTTTTCTTATATGTAGGCTGAACGACTTTTTTTTTTTTTTTATTTTATTTTATTTTATTTTATTTTTTTTATTATACTTTAAGTTCTAGGGTACATGTGCATAACGTGCAGGTTACATATGTATACATGTGCCATGTTGGTGTGCTGCACCCATCAACTCGTCAGCACCCATCAATTCATCATTTATATCAGGTATAACTCCCCAATGCAATCCCTCCCCCCTCCCCCCTCCCCATGATAGGCCCCAGTGTGTGATGTTCCCCTTCCCGAGTCCAAGCGACTTTTGAGGTAAGAAAGGACTTACTATCTCAGGGTTAGACTTAAAGGAATGTTAGCCTTCACTAAAATAATGGAGTTTTGCTAAATAGGGCAATGGTTGTCCTTGGAATCTTTCTGTTACTGTCTTAACCCTAAGTACCTTCACTTCTCAAAGAATGTTGCCATTCTTTTCACCTGGGGCTGTCCTACTTAGCCTCACCCTAATGGACGTGGAGGCACAGATGTACCCCACCTCTCTCGGCTACGCCTTAGGCTTCTCTAATTCCAGGAATCTAAGTCAGTATTTGTGGAATCATATGACCTGCCATCCTCATCTTTATCACCATCATCATCATGGTGAGATGTCGTCAGCTCTTGCCTCATGCTGACGCAAGTGATTTATAGGCATTGTCTTTGCAGCCACTCTGTGAGGCCGACACTGCTATTCAACTTATTTTATTATGAGAAGTCTGAGATACAGAGGAGCAAAGTAACCTGCCCGATGTCTCATAACAAATAAGTGATGGACTTGGCATTCAAACTCTGGGTTGTCTGACTCCAGAAGAAAACAATGAGCCATTATGCTAAAAGGCATGAATTGGAACACTTTCCAAAGACCACAGCTCCTTCTCTATACTAAAGAAAGAGCTGGGCATCCAAATGTGAAGGTCCTGATCTTCCAATGCCACTCTTAGCCTCTACTGTCATCTGTTTACAAGACCCCTTACCTTTCAGGTTTTAAGATCTTTTTATCTTCACTCTTAAAGGCAAAGTAATTTGAGGAGAAAAAAATAATGGCTGTTTTGTCATAATGACTCATTTTATGTTCAGGCTTCAGTTTCTGCTTACCTAATCCATGCAGCAACCAGCATTTATTCTTTCCAGTCCTGAGCCTGACTCATGATATAGCTGCTCTGGTATGTGCTAACATTCATATTCCTCTCACTAAGATGCATTTAGGTCCCTCAGCTGGTAATAACCTGCCTGACAGCCTCACGAGCTTTTGTACACTACATTCACTAAGTGACAATTTTAGGCGATGCAGATGCTGAGACTGGTGACAGATATGCCGAAGTTTATCCATTAGATATTTGGACTAGAAAGATTACTTCCCTAAAGCCTCCTCTGACCCCTTTTTTTCCTGGACAGTCTCTAAAGAGGAAAGTCTCTTGTTAAAACCAAAAACCATCTGAATCAAGTAATGTGAAGAATGAAATCAGGGGGAGTTTCACTCCCAACTCTAACCAGGGGTACAGCATTATTATTTACTAATTATTACTAACTTGCTATGAGCATTTTTGGGATGAACATTCTAAACCAGATTGAATTAACCATTTATCTCTTGACCACACTCTTATTAGTACTGCTGTCACTCACTGAGTTGACAACACACTGAGATGAGAGAAGGAAAAAAAGAAGCACAGCAAGAAAGCTATGATTGGGAGGCAAAAGAAGCCTGATGAAATTACCTAGCAAAAAAAAAAAAAAGCCCCTCACACATAATTTAACCAAAGTTTGTTCAAAGGTTAAAATTCTTTTTATATTGTCTTATTCTTTCTAAAATATTGCATTATGATATATCTTAGCTTTCAACTTAGCTACAAAACCCAATATGAATGAAATTGTAGATTTGTAAGCTGACATTTTTCTTCAAGAGCTATGTCAGTCCATCATACATTCTCTGTCATGATTTTATAGAATCTCCGAAAGTACCAATTAGGAATTTGACTCTATTCATCTAAAAATTTTGGTTTCAGAAAAAGACTAAATAATTACATGTTTACTGAGTGCCTAACATGTTCCAAGACACTTAAACAAAACTTAAACACAATCAATACTCCAAACTTACTTGTTATTATCTTGAAAAAGGGAAGCTCTGTGTCTCCCCAAGCATAGAGTACTGTTTGTCTGCTACACAGTTCTTAAATATTCTCTTGAACTTTCTTGTCGACATATTATAGAACTATTAGTTTTATAATATATGAAGATGAAAATTTAAGGCAAATCCTAATAGATTATCCTCAGATAATAGGATAGATCCATAGGAAAATTTAAGGACTATGTTAATAGATTATCTCTGTATTTTTGTTCACCTGAGAAAATGATTACTAATAAGAATTTAATACCTGTTTGAACTATCATAAGGGCAGGTATTACATGACAATTTAGTAACATTTTAACTAATTTGCAATACCTCCTGCATTAATCTCCACTTAACATTAAACAAACAGTTGTTGCACATTGACTATGTGCCAAGCTGTTCTAGATACTAAGCTACAGAAATGAAAAAAAAAAAGACACAAATCTTTTCCCTTCCAGAGCTTATGTTCCAGGGGTGCTGACAGATAATCAACAAAAAAGTAAAATATCCACATGCTTAGATGTTGACAGAACTAGGGAGAAAAATAAAGAAGGTTTGGTTGGAGGGAGCTGAAAATTTGAGTAAGATGGTAGGAGAAGACCTTGCTGACAAGGTGGCATTTAATGAAATCTGTAGGAGGAGAGGGGATGAACTATGTGGATTTCTCAGGAAAAACACTCCAGGTGGAGTGCATTTGGCTGTTATGTTTAAGAAACAGCAAGAAGCCAGCATGGCTGGAGGAGAGAGGGCAAAGGAGAGGACGTTAGCAGGTAGCAGGGCTGAGCCATGGTGAGGGTTCTGACTTCTACTATACGTGAGATGGAAAGACTTGGAAGGTCTGGAGCAGAGTCAGGCCTGGCAGGCCATATTGCAACTGGGTCACTCTGGCTGCTATGTTAACAGACTCTGTGGGAGGAGGAGGAAATGAGGACACCGGTTGGGAGCCTATTGCAGAATCCACGTGAAAGATCTAGCTGTCTTGGGCCAAGGTGGCAGCAGTGGTGGTTGTGAGAAGTAGTTATGTTCTGCGTATGTTCTGAGGGTACAGCAAAGAGTATTTGCTGACGGATTGGTTATGGGATGTGTGGGAAATTTCAGCTAAGATGCTAGGTAATCTTGTTTGATTTTCTATTATCTTACTCCCCACTTGGAATATAAATTCCAGGAGGTTAGAAAATTTATTCTTTTCACTTCAATACTCCAGAATCCCCAGCTCAATACTATCTACGCATTAAATATGACTGAATTAACACATAAAATCACACAAAGGGAGGGGGATTACTTTTATTTTAAGCTCTCTGAATAAAAAATTTATATTGTTGCATAAATTCTATATACTCTGGTTCTAATAATGGTTTCTGAAGAGAAATCGGTAACCAGGATCGATTCTAAAGACAGAATTACTCTTAATGGACTCAAATGATAGTAACTGATCAATGCCATAAAGTTTTCTCAAAGCAGATCTCAGAATCTGCTCTAACACTTACATTTTAACCTCTGTCGAATGCGAGTCAACATAGCACCTATGCATCTTATGAATACCTCTATAAGAAAGGAGAATAACTCTTTCTCCATGACAACTGGATACCTGTCCAACTCCTGAAACTTCTGAAAACTCCATCACCCATAAATAAAGCACAAGGATCTCTCTCTACTTAACAGCATCACCACTAGTGGAGGAATTTTAACATGGACTGTGGTGATCCTGTACATACTAAAATCATGCTTAAAAAGCTAATAGGGGCTGGGTGTGGTGGCTCACGTCTGTAATCCGAGGACTTCGGGAGGTCAAGGCGGGCAAATCCCTTGAGGCCAGGAAAATTAGACCAGCCTGACCAATGTGGCAAAATCCCATCTCTACTAAAAATACAAAAATTAGCTGGGCGTGGTAGCACATGACTATAATCCCAGCTACTTGGGAGGCTGAGGCATGAGAACTGCTTGAACCTGGAAGGTAGAAGTTGCAGTGAGCCGAGATCACGCCACTGCACTCCTGGCTAGGTGACAGAGCAAGACTGTATCAAAAAGCAAACAAAACAACAACAACAACAAAAAAGGGTAATAGGGCAGAAAAACCAAAGGGTCCTATTAACTATTCCATTTTTCTGAGATCCTCTCCATTACTTCCTTTGGCTAACTCATCACAATGTATTCTAAAAATACAGTAAGTGACATTCTATTAAATAACTTACATTGCCAATTATGGCAGACTCACACAATAAAAAGCACAACTACTGTGCTAATTTGTTACTAAAAGGGATTATACATAGTGGAGTGGTTAGAACACTGCCTGGCCGATAGTTAGTGCTCAATAAATACTGTTTATCATTATTGCTATTATTTCACTGAAGATTATAGAGTAAGGAAAATCGGCAAATATTTATTATGTGCTTGTTTTACACTTAGCACTGTGCCATGTATTGGGACACAAAGAATTAGAGACCACAGTCATATTCTTTGGAAGCTTAAAATACATACAACCAGACATAGAAAATCTAAATAGATAAAAATTCAGTAGTATATAAAACAGCAGTAGAATGTGAACTAAAATGTGATAGTTATACAAGATATAGTATATAGTGAAAGGATGATACATTTCCAAAAGGAGATTTCCTAGGAAGCCCTTAAAAGAGAAGGACTGGCACTAATTGTGACACAGTGCTAGGAGTATAAAGAACAACAGGGCAGTAAATGTATTAGCCTGAACTAGGATAATGGCAGAGACAGCTGATATAATGGCATAGACTCTTGTCTGAAATAAGAGTCTGCTAGATTTCTGACTAGATGGATTCAGGGTTAGAGTATGTCAACTTCTACCTACCTACTAGGCTAGTTGATAGTAGATAGTTGAAGCTCCAGTTAGAGAACTAGGCTGAGCCCAGACTGACCACTGGGTAGCTACAAGTGGCCCAATATGCCAGGATGGAGACTAGTCAGTGGACAGTATTGGGCCAGCCAAGGAAGAGAGAATGTTTTATTCTGCAAAAGATCTAATAGCTAAGCTGCTAGTCAGAAAGAACCTAGGGTCTCTAGCAGAAGCATCAAAAATGACTGAAATAAATAATGTCTTGGGGCCAAAAAAAAAAAAAAATTGGTGCAATTAATTGGGACACAGAAATTACCAGGATGAGTCAGTTTTGGAATGAAAGAAAATGAACAATTTAGTTGTATAGAAGTAGAGTTTCGAGAAACAGGCAGGCATCTACTGCCTTACGAGTAGCTGGACATGTGGAATCCATATTTAAAGAGGAGAGTGAACCTGTGAGAACAAATGAGATTCACCACCCCAACCTTGGAAAACACAAAATTAAAGCTTAGACGAGAGATAGTGAAAAAGATGCAGAAGTCAAGAGACAGAATTTGAGGGGATAGAATCAGATAGAATAGGGTGGTTAGAGACTTTTCCACGAAGAAAAATAAAGCTTTCAGAGTAAAAGTGCTCAACGAAACTGACAGAATAATCTCATACATGAAGAATTATGCCTGATTTTGTGAAAAATTGAAGGATAATGCGGAAAGAGCAGGCCACATGACATAATCCTACTATAAAAGCATCAAAGCATGACTCAGAGATTTAACCCATGGAAAATTATTAATAGGTCCTTTCTTGTTTGCAAAATAGTACAAACATGCCATACCACCAATAACAAAATAATCAGACCTTTATTCTCCCTCTCTCAAAACAATCTCCAATGATTTCAATGTTAATTTCAACCTACATCCAACAGTAAAGAACCAATCTCACTGGCTATTCATTTTAAACTTTGCTTTGCCAGCATTTGTGGAATGGTGTCCAATTTTTTTTAAATTGAAAACTTAAAAGTTTGAAAGTCAGTAAGAGTTGACATTACCAACTGTTTTTTTTTTTTTTAAATTAAGCACAGTTCAAAGATTTCCTTAATATTAAGTGGCAGCTTTTAAACTTTTTTTCTTTAAAAAAAAATTTCCACTGCTGCTGTCATAGCTTCTGTTAAAACACAGTTTACAGATAGTTGATCAGGTGTGCCCGTTGATATTTTTTTGGTACTGAAGTTTTTTTTTTTTTTTTTACAGTATTAAAACTTTTTTAATTTGAATAAGTGGGGAGAAGAGAAATATATTTCAGCACTTAGATATATAAATTATTTCCAAAACAGTTTAATACTCAACTAGTCGGTTCTATCAAAATCAGTTTTCCCTGAAGCAAGCACTGTTCCCAGCTACAAGCGATCCTCATTTCGCGTGGTACTGTGGGACCATAAAACGGCCCTGAAATCTTAATAATCAATGGGGAAAATAACGATTGTTTCATGACCTTTAAGATTCTGCTAAAATATTAAACATTCTTAAGATCAGTTATAAATGTAGGAAAAAAATGCAAAAATGTTTAAAAATATTTAGTACACTGTAATTTAAAACATTAGAAATAGAACTAAAGTGTTTTATTTCATTGTAAAAACGAAGTAGTTTGAATAGGGCTTGCCTTTTTTTCGGGCCAGTAACTTATGGTACCGAGTAAGCATCTTTTATGTTCATGGCAAACTCATACTTCTTTTAAGTTTGGGTCAGCTTCCACCCTTTTATTGCTTGTGCTTTCAATGTTGTGAAATATTTCCATATTCACATTAAATATCCTTTAATGTAAAGTTTTTTTTTTTTTAAACCATCACTTCCTCTGGGACATATTTGTCTTTATTGCAATCACTTTTCTTATTTGTGTTGATAAGTTTGCCTTCATTAAGCTCCTATGAATGCACAGCAGCAAGAACAATATTCCCATGGTCAGTGGCTTCTTCTACAAATTCATTTATGTTTGGTTAAAATTTCACTTCCAGGCCGGGCGCGGTGGCTCAAGCCTGTAATCCCAGCACTTTGGGAGGCCGAGACGGGCGGATCACGAGGTCAGGAGATAGAGACCATTCCTGGCTAACACGGTGAAACCCCGTCTCTACTAAAAAAATACAAAAAATTAGCCGGGCGAGATGGCGGGCGCCTGTAGTCCCAGCTACTCGGGAGGCTGAGGCAAGAGAATGGCGTCAACCTGGGAGGCGGAGCTTGCAGTGAGCTGAGATCCGGCCACTGCACTCCAGCCTGGGCGACAGAGCGAGACTCTGTCTCAAAAAAAAAAAAAAAAAAAAAAAATTTCACTTCCAGTGTTATCATTTTTCATTGCTTTGCTGCACTTTCATCTTTGTTGGCCAGTTCTTTTGAGTGTTCACTTCTATAAAATGTCAAGTGGATGACAAAGAGACAGCATAACTACGTGCTCTGCTGTAAGTGAACTGAATAACAGATACACAGGGACAAACCACTGCAAGAATCTGAAAGCAGTCAACATGACTAGTCATTAATCATGAAGTATATCTGTTATTTACATAGCGGTCTGTAGACTGAAGAACTAGCAGAGAAGTTTGTACTTCATGTAATTACTCAGAGTTATACTGTGCTAACTAAAATTTTAACCTAGATTTTAACAACAGTTTCCTTACCAGTTTCCTTTCCTTCCTGGTAAGGAAACTGGTGTTTAAACTAAATCTAGGTCACTGAAATTTGTGCCCATGGGAAACATGCAAATAGAGGACTGCCTACACCCTACTTGTTTATATTGATCCAGACAGGCTTAATAGGCTGAAAAATAGCCTTTCTGAATTTATATCAAATAGTGAATCTTAAAGCAGCCAAGATGAAAAATTAGGGCACACTGAGATGGTTTTAAAATCTTTGTCATATGACAATCAAGCTTAAAATGTATCTTAGAGTAACAGAATTTTAGAAATAATGACCTTTAAAGGCCCCATAGTTTGGTACCACCGATTATCCAGCATGTTTATTATGAATTATTTCTCCTCCTTCAATTTCAATTTGCTCATACAGCCACTTGCGGTCACAGTGGCATTCAGCTCCATACTTGGTAGAACCACAGGCAGGACAAGCATAGAAACATCCTAAGCAATCTTCATTGAGGCAGTCACAGAGGTCCATCCCACTAAAAATCAGGAGACCTTGGCTATCATAGACCTTACTCTTTGCTGGTATCACTTGTCTGTCTGAACCAGCGGTTGCATTTTTTGTAAGCCTTCTTTTTTCTTTTTTACCAGTTTCTGGAGCAAATTCAGTTTGCCTTCCTGGATTTGTAAATTGTAGTGACCTCAAAGCTTTAGCAGTTCTTCCATCTGACTCAGGTTTCCTTTTCTGGCGGTCTTCAGTAGCAACATCCACACTTCCATTGATTATCTGTGTGCATTTTGGACAAAGCTTCCAACCAGGTACAAGCTGTCTTCCGAATTTTGCACTCAGAAAAGTGGCATCATCTAAGTCAATTACGTGCAAATTTTTTTTGGCTAATTTTTTGTGTATGTTACATGGGTCACAACATGACTTCTGTAAATCCTCAAATATGTCGATGTAAATTTTTACATGATGAAAGCAAATTGTATTGTTCCCAGAAAGTGTCATTCCAGTTCTAAGTTGAAGTAAAAGCATATCATTTGATGACAATTCTTGTAAAGTCTTAAAACCTGTGTGACGAGTATAGTAGGTTTTATGGCATTCATTTGTAGTACGAAGCTGGACTCCAACTGAACGTAGATTCATCATTCTTGATTCTAGCAAATTTTCCCTGTTTTATTTTGTCTAGAGGTCTAGGTCATGGGCGGATCACCCAAAGTCCTACAATAGACATTTAATAATCAAACAGAAGCATTCCCTGGAAAGTCAGAACTTCACGAGAACACCTTAGCTTTAGCTCTCCTCCGCCCGGCTTAGGGCAGGATCCGCATCCACACGGTACACACTCGACCGCCCGCTTCCCAGCCAGTCCCCGCGCTACCACTGGTACCGAAGATTTTTTAGAAATCACCCTCACGTACTCTAAGGCACACCTGAAATTAGATTTTTAAGTGGCTCTTTTACAAATGTATATAATATATGCACGTATATTTGCATATATGCTCATTTCTATATTTATGAGGATTGAAGGCAGCCTCTCAAGACTTAGTTCCAACTATGATGGTTTAAATGGAAAAAAACATAGGCAAAAAGGCACTGCTCTAAAATGTAAAGAAAATAAAATTAGTGCAAAGAAAAAAATTAGAATGGATATATTTTCCTTAAAATTATGACTCTGACAATTGAAAAAATAAATGAGATCGAATTTTTTAAAATTACATTTAACATGGCAGGGGTAAGAATAAAGAGAAAAATGCCAGGTGTGGTGACGTGAGTCTGTAATGCCAGCTGCTAAAGAGGCTGAGGATCATTGGAGCCGAGGCGGTCGAGGCTGTAGTGCACTGTGATCATACCTGTGAACAGCTATTGCACTCCAGCCAGGGCAACATAACAAGATCCCATTTCAAAGAGAGAGAGAGAGAAGAGAGAAACTATGTATATCACATATTGGCTCACCAAAAAAGTTAAGCTGTAATAGAATAATACAATCATCTAAATATAATATATATAACATATAACCATATAATAATCTGAAAAGTATGTTGGGTCTCTCAGCAAATGCCTTTTTCCCACCTGTTCTTGCATATTGTTCTATAATGCCTGCTTTTCTATCCCTTTGAATGGCTCCTTTCGTCCTTTAGTTGGGAACTTGGGTGGCACCTCGCAGAGCCAGGCTGGGGTAGGCACTTCTACAGGCTCTCAATGCCCCTGGCGCACACCCATTCACAGTGGATGCACTGCTCTGTGATGTTAATAGTTGCTATTTTTTCATCTGCCTTCTACTAGACTATACCTAGCTCTAGAGGGTTGGGTGTCAACCTTTATTCATCTTTTTGTCATCTTTTAAATACAATATATGGCATATACAGTGTTTGAATATATAAACTAATGAGTCATGTCCTGTGTTATCAATATGAATTGAAATATAGCATTACATCTTAAGAAAAAATCTAGTCACTCAATATACAAAGGTAGACAACTTTCAGGGAGAACTGCAAGCTCAAAGTTTTAAGTCTTACACCTCTATAGTATAAGTAAAGTCATTTTTGTTTCACCAGCAGCATATGCATGCTTTCCACAAAAAACTAATGCTTGGTTTTGTAAGATAAAGAAACCCAAATGGAAAGGTGTGAGTTAAGTATGGAAAAGCTAATTCACAATGTGATTTAAACCATAAAGGAATGATCTCCTGACCTATGGAACGCCTTCTATTCAAGCAGATATGAATCCACACTATAACTAAACAGATCTCCAAGTGTGAGACCTGATTGGATAGAGGTGGAAAAGGACACATGCATGGACTTGAAAACAGAGTGTAAATAACAGCCACCCTAAAACAGTAGTCAGTTTCTTATTTTTACTCATCTTCCAGTTTCAGCAGCTCTGCCTTCACCCTCTCTCAGTTCTGGTTTGCTTGTCAAAGCAACCTTACTAGAGAGCAATGGGCATATTCACAGGAGGAAGAGCCCTGGTGACCACAGACAGCCTGCTCCCAAGAACCTACCTGCCTGCAGGGAACCTGTCAGGCCAGGGAGGAAATTTTAGGCACAGAAAAACAGCAGAGTATGTTCACTTCCAGTAAGCCATTGAAATCTGTGCCTAAAAAACCTCAGAAGCAAAATAAATGACCTCATATGGCCATTATGGCAAGGGACAGAAACAAGTCTGAGTTGAAAGAATGTAAACAATAGCAAAAGACTTTTGAAAACCAACTTCCAGTACATTTCACAAATTTGGGCTTTGGAATAAGAATAATAAAGGGATGAGATACAGGGGCTGAGTCCCCAGTTGAAACATTAACTCTTACAAAATGCAGTACAACTTTAAGAAGTTACAGGTCATCTGCTGGGAAAAATTTGATACCCTGTCAGTCTAGTTTTAGAATACCCAGGCACTTTGTACACACACATGCTGACCAGGCATTTAATCTTTTCAAGGTAATCGTTCAGGTAATTTCAAGAGAGTAACCTGTTTTAGCAAGTTTACATAAATGGACATCAAAGTAAAGGAGGGGTTGGCACCTGCTTCCTTGCCCAGTATTCTAGAAGACAATGACTGTACAATTTCTAAGTGCTCTAGTCTCAGCTTCCTGCAAAGGTAGTCCTGTGATCCAGGTTCCAGTGATTATATGACAAATACTGCAGTTGCTAACCTTTCACAAAGTCCTTAGGTAATAAGAGAAAAATCAGACACCTCAGCACATGCTTTTCCTGGCAGCAGCCTGGCAGCACCTGTCTATAAGTTCAACGGCAGCATAATTTTAACAGAGAAGGCAGTTAAGTGCCCTGGCAGTGTATAATCTCATAACTTTTCATGTAAAAAAGAACCATATGTTTACTGTCCTTGCACTTTCTCGGTAGTAAAATGTAAGCTGTACCATCACTCTACTCATATATACTTTTCCTCCAGTGCCACATTAAACTGTGATTGCAAAAAAAAAAAAAAAAATTACCCGAATCCTCAGGCTAGCATTTATTGTTACTTAAAACTTAGCCCTATGTTTATACTGTATCATCACATCCTAAATTCTGCTTCATAATCCACCTGCAAAATTCATAAAGCTATGCAAGAGACCGTGGTATTATAGCGACATCCATTCAAATCCGGGCCATGGACACAGGGCCTGGGGTACCTAGCTGTTTCTCCCGTTCCTCACGTCTCTCCCGGGCCAGCCGCTGCCGGTCATCAACACGTAACACAGGTGGAGGGTCTGAAAACGACATTAAAAAAACATGAGATGAAGAGTGGATTAAAAAAAAAGAAAAAGAAAAAATACACATTGATAAATATCCAGTAAATTTGAAGAATAAAATATTGCTACACTTTACAACAATAAGTACATGTGACTAGAGTTACAGTGATCCACTCGGTTATTACAAGTTTTCTAAGGACTTCCAAGCATTTTTCCTCTATTTGAAAACATCATGTAAATCATGACATAACCACAGCCTTTTGGCTATTTTCATCAAACAATATAAATGATGTTTTGTGTTCCTAAGCTACCAAACTTCTATTATTTTTACGCTTTAAAAAGTCTGTTCCTTAATGACCAACAGAATCCTTAAGTGGCTTTATACTGAACAAATGTTTGCCAGTTAGAGGTGAAGTGCTCGAGTCCAACAGACATGCATTCAGTTTCTGCCCCGTCACTCGCCGGCCAAGGTACTTACCTACCTCTCTAAGTTTCAAGCTATGAGGTGTACTTAGATTTATTACCTGTAAAATGAGGATCCAATAGAGCCTATTTTGCATTATTATAATGATTGTTAGTGGAGTGTGGAGTGTGTATGTCCCAGTAAATCACTGAACATCTACTATGTGCTCCAGGCACTGCTCTGTATACTGAAAAGACAGCAGTCACCAAAAAAGACAAAAACCTGAGACTTGGTGGGATTTATATTCTACTTGGGAAAAAATCTGACAAAGAAGATAAATAAGTCCTATACATAGAATGAAAAAGGAGAAAAATACAGAGAATATTAGACTGAGATAAACGTTAAGGAGACAACAAAGAAATGAAGGGGATTATGACATGTCAGGAAAAGGATGTTTAATTTTTCAGATGGAGCCCAGGGAAGGCCTTACTGTGATAATGACGTTCTACAGAAAGTAAGTGCAAAGACCCTGAGGTTGCAAGTACCTAATGTGTTCCAGAAACAACAGGGAGATCTGAGGGACTGAAACAGAGTGAGATGAGTAAGTGACGGGGCTTATGGTTAAGGTGAGGACTTTGCATTATACTCTGAGTGAGACATGGGTGGAGAAGAGGGGTTCTGCAGCAGAGGGCTACGTTTACAGGCTCACTCTGCTGCCATATAAAAACAAAATAATAAAAATGACCATCATGATACTCATGCTTAAAATTAGGTTTCTTTTTCTCTTTACTAAGTTGACATTAGAATTGACGTTGACAGGCTGTGCGCGGTGGCTCACGCCTGTAATCCTAGCACTTTGGGAGGCCGAGTGGGTGGATTGCCTGAGCTTAGGAGTTCAAAACCAGCCTGGGCAACATGGTGAAACCCTGTCTCTACTACAAAATACAAAAAATTAACCAGGTGTGGCAGCGTGCACCTGTAGTCCCGGCCATTCAGGAGGCTGAGGCAGGAGAATGGCTTGAACTTGGGAGGCGGAAGCTACAGGGAACCAAGATCGCGCCATTGCACTCCAGCCTGAGCAACAGAGCAAGACTCCGTCTCCAAAAAGAGAAAAAAGAACTGGTGTTGACATTTTTAGAATCTCATGTTAAAAACGGGAATCTACTATAATAATACAGTAGAGACAAACTGGGTGCAGTGGCTCACACCTGTAATCCCAGCACTTTGGGAGGCCGAGGCGGGTGGATCACCTGAGGTCAGGAGTTCAAGACCAGCCTGGTCAACATGGCAAAACCCCACCTCTACTAAAAAATACAAAAATTAGGTGGGCATGGTGGCACATGACTGTAGTCCCAGTTACTCGGGAGGTTGAGGCAGGAAAATCGCTTGAACCTGGGAGGTGGATGTTGCGTTGAGTTGAAATCACATGTCACTGCACTCCAGTCTGGGCGACAGAGACACTATCTCAGAAAAAAAAAAAAAAAAAATTACAGTAGAGACAAATAGTAGTGCTTTGGCAACAAACTTAAAGGCCTGCATCCCAAATACCTTTTTTTGTTTTTTACTTTTGAGACAGAGTCTCGTGTCGTCCAGGCAGGACTGCTGTGGCACAAATCATGGCTCACTGCAGCCTTGACCTCCTGGATTCAAGTGAATCCTCCCACCTCAGTCTCCTGAGTAGCTGAGACCACAGGTGTGCACCACCACACCTGGCTAATTTTTGTATTTCTTGTAGAGACGGAGTTTTGCCATGTTGCTGAGGCTGCCAAATGTCTCTTGAACTTTACAGAATTTGTACATTTAAAGAAAATAAAGACAGTAAAGATATCCCTCAGGAGCCTGCATAAACCAGGCAGTGTGGATGATGAACAAGACTAGGGGATGGTTTTTAAAAATTGGTTAAATGGATGCCCTCAATAGCCCACTATGATATTTTTCAGATTTCCTAATCATTTATGTACTTCTACATATTTTTTATGTAGGAAAATATGGCTCCTGGCCCTGAAGGTTTAATTTGGAAACAAGAAAATGGAGGTGGACAAGGTTTAATTTGGAAACGAGAAAATGGACCCTCTCAGGCAATTTATTAAGGGCTATCCACAGGAAGTTTTTGCTGTCATTTGTTTTTCTGAAAGAAAATGGTGGCCATAGTAAAATGGTATTTTAAAGAAAGAACTTGGGATAAAAGTCAAGATGAAGTTAAAAGAAAGATCTTTAACAATTACTGATCACTTTAATACTCCTTAAATAATACGAGGTTTACTCACTCATGAAAACTTTTTTTTTTTTTTTTTAAACAGGATCTTGCTCTGTCACCCAGGCTGGAGTGCAGTGGTATGATCATGGCTCACTGCAGCCTCAATCTCCCTGGCTCAAGCCATCCTCTTACCTCAGCCTCCCAAGTAGCTGGGACTACAAGTGTGGACAACCACAATCAGCTAATTTTTTTTTTTTTTTTTTTTTGAGACGGAGTTTCCTCACTCTTCCTCCCCAGGCTGGAGTGCAATGGTGCGATCTCGGCTCACTGAAACCTCTGCCTCCTGGGTTTAAGCGATTCTCCTGCCTCCACCTCCCAAGTAGCTGAGATTATAGGCATGTGCCACTAGGCCCAGCTATTGTATTTTTAGGACAGATAGGGTTTAACCACGTTGGTCAGGCTGGTCTCAAACTCCTGACCTCTGATCATCCACCAGCCTCCCAAAGTGCTGGGATTGCAAGCGTGAGCCAGCATGCCCGACCTCGGCTAATTAATTTTTTTTTTTTTTTTTGTAGAGATGGGCTCTTACTATGTTGCTAAGCCTGGTCTTGAACTCCCGACTTCAAGCAATCCTCTCGCCTCAGCCTCCCACAGTGCTGGGATTACAGGCATAAACTGCCGCACCTAGCCTCATAAAAACTTTTATTTAATTATAAAAGTTGAAAATCAACGTTGTAAAAGTCATATGAGCACATTATGGAAAGTCTGTAAAATAGACAGTTTAATTACTTTTAAAATTCCACTGACAAATTCTGTTAGACAATATTTCAATATTAAGTACGTGACATGTCTAGCTTACTTTTAAGTACATGCCAAATTTCATACAAAATTTTGAATATAAGGCTTTAATAACATATGGGACGCATGCCACCCCCAGCAACCCACATCAACCCTGACAGCCCCAAGTCATAGTAATAACTGGTGCTCCTGCAGTAATAAGGCAACGCCCGATTACGCAACGTAATGCTTCCCCCTGCGAAGTGCCTTTTGAATGTATATTCTGAAAACAGTGCAAGAAGTGCTAGTTTTTCCCTGATTTCTATGCTATCGTTTCATATAAAAATTATATTCTTAACATGTAACAAACTGCATCCTGTTTGGTAAGATAATATGTAAAAAACCAAACTTTTATACAATTAAATGCTGTAAATAAGGCCAGTGCAGTAGTTCCTGGCTGTCCATCAACATTAGTGCTGAAATAATTACTATCTATCTGGAAATAGATTTGAGGAAGTAAAGAAATGTAACATTTCTGAAGTTCAAGATGCATAGTAGTTGTGATATACTAGATGATTTTGATTGGTTTGGAAACCTGGCATTAGAAAATACTGAATTGGAGAGTGAAAAAGTTATTCAGTGCAGGTTGTTTCCATCCTTCTGTTCCCATTAATACGAACTTGGGTGCTAGATTGTCATTAACACCTGTGGCAGGTTAAAGATGGCTGTGCATGGGGCTGGGGAGGAACAGAGACTTGTCTGTTTTCTTCCCTGCTGCATTCTCAATGCCTAGGGCTGCATGTGGCAGAAAAGGATATTCAATAAGTATTTGTTGAATGAATGAACGAACAACGAGCAACCTTAGCTAACCCTCAGAGCCTTTAAACTTCTATTAAGATGTACTGATGGGAAAAACTAAGAACAATCTTGTAGCTGATAACAGAGTAAACTATTTAAATGCTAGAAATTTAAATTTTAGTTTTAATAACTAAAAACTGATAAAAATTTATCTTTAAAGGTAGGTTTTCAAAAAAATACGATTAAATAATTCCAGTAAATAGTGAATTTCCTATAATTCATTGCCTCCCTTCTCATTTCCACCCCCACATTATTTTTCCCTGAAACAAAAGGTATAGAAAATACTTTAAAATTATGTATAGGTCAGCCAGGCATGGTGACTCACACCTGCAATCCCAGCACTTTAGGAGGCTGAGGCAGAAGAATCACTTGAGGTCAGGAGTTCAAGACCAGCCTGGGCAACATGGCGAAACCCTGTCTCTACTAAAAATACACAAATTAGCCAGGCACGGTGGTGAATGCCTGTTATCAAAGCTACTTGGGAGGCTGAGGCAGGAGAATCGCTTGAAGTCGGGAGGCGGAGGTTGCAGTGAGCCGAGATCACACCACTGCACTCCAGCCTGGGTGACAAGACGAGACTCTGTCTCAAAAAAAAAAAAAAAAAAAAAATTATATATAAGTCAGGCACAGTGGCTCACTCCTGTAATCCCAACACTTTGGGAGGCTAAGGCAGGAGGATTGCTTGAGTCCAGCAGCTTGAGACCAACCCAGGCTCATTTGAAAAAGGGAGACCTCATCTCCACCAGAAATAAAAAAAATTAGCCAGGAGTGATGGCACATGCTTGTGGTCCCGGCTACTCAGGAGGCTGAGGTGACAGGATTGCTTGAGCCTGAGAGATCCAGGTTACAGGGAGCCCTAATTACACCACTGCACTCCAGCCTGGGCGGCAGAGTAAGACCCTGTCTTGAAATAAAATAAAATAATGTATATTCTATATTGTTTCCCAATGGATCTAATATGGTTAGAATAAAATTAAGTTACCAATTCTCACAAGGAAAAAGGCTTTAAGAGGAATAGAACTTAGGCTTAAGTAAGATCGCAGTTGCACTCCACATTCAACTTCCTACCTATGATGATTCAAGTGTGGGGTGACACCTAACCTGGGGCACTGTTAAGGGTGAAAGGGAGTGCCATTAAAATTCTGTGTTTGATAATATGCATAAACCTGGATTGCTTTACACACATCTGATAGTATGGTCATGCTACTAAGGAGCTCTCAAAGTTGACAAGGCTTTTACAAGAACTCACTAGGCCTTGACTCGTACGTAACAACTACTATTTCTACAGTAAATACTTCTGTATTTCTGTTAGCAATTTGTACTTTATGAAGCACTTTCCCATATTATCACTTTATTCTTCCCAATAACACTATGAGTTAGCCAAGCATTTATTTATTCAATGAAGAGTTACTGTGCCTCTTCTTCAAATGAAAAAACTCAGAGAAATAGATATGACTAATGAAGATAGCAAGGACATGTGTCAGAGCAAGGGCATAAAACCCGAGCTCTAACTCAGTCTTGTGCCCATCCATGCACCATGGCAGCTACAGTCATTACAATTGCACGGTGTAGCATCAGAGAAGGGCTGGAAGATTCGAAGTCATGTACTCCTCTATGAGGGCAATTTACTTATAAACAATAAGACAGAATAAAGTTTCAGTGGCTCTTTTAAAGACTTCTGTTGGGGGACAGCAAAGGGATAGGAATTCAGAGGGATTTTTAATGAATTTGGGTATCTGCTTTTCTCAGGTCCACGAAAACACTCAGTTTTCTAAGGAAGTCAAACTATTAATCATTTGGAGGCAGCTGGAGTTCTGAAGAACCACCTCCCACTTCTTCAGGAATTAGTAGATGTGGACAGATCTGTAACTTTACAAACTGTCTGTTTTGGTCTGGTTTCAAGTATTCACATTTGAGAGCAATGGTCCTTCCAGGATAACGCAGAACATAGTGTGCTCATAGTTCTAAAACACCATGAGGCACTTCTGTAATGTGCTCTTTTGTTTGTTTGTTTTTTGAGACAGAGTCTCGCTCTATTGCCCAGGCTAGAATACAGTGGCGGATCTCGGCTCACTGCAACCTCTGCCTCCTGGCTTTAAGTGATTCTCCTGCCTCAGCCTCCTGAGTGGCTGGGGTTATGGGTGTGTACTACCATGCCCGGCTGATTTTTGTATTTTTATTAGAGACGGGGTTTCACCATGTTCGCCAGGCTAGTCTCAAACTCCTGGCCTCAGGTGATCTGCCTGCTTTGGCCTCCCAAATTGCTGGGATTACAGGCGTGAGCCACTGGCGCCTGGCCAGCCATAATGTGCTTTAAATATAAAAGTCACAACTTGAATGTGGAGAAATGTCTTCTAAATCATAGAGATGTTCTGGAGCCTTCTAACGAGTTTAATTAAGTATCAGACGGTAAAAGAGGAAAGGACATTTAGCCAAAACCTACTGGGTTAAAAGGGATTCTCAGAAATCATTCAGTCAGGATGCCCATACCTGGTTAGGACAATACTCAAAATATCCCGAAATACATAATGAACTTTTTTCCCCCAAGTTCCAGAAAATGAAAATCAACAAAATGCTTCAGACAGACATTCTCATGATCCATATCCCACAAAAATTAAAAGGTGTTACTCAAGGCCAGCCCTCCAACACAATACTCATATTATCCTTTGGAAAGACTCAGGAAAATAATGACATGGTGGTTTCTAAATCAAGAGCCTTTTATATAGCTTGGCTTATCTGTATATACAAGAAAACAGACACAGGGATGCTCAAAAAGACACAATCAGAAGTGAAATGTCTCCCTATTTAACTTGACTTTAGCAATATAAATCAAATGACTGTATATAAGGAGACGACCATTTAGGGTGGAAGAGGTTTTTCTGGCTTCTGATCTCTATACACTGTGTGCAATCTCTCATCACACTGGTGGTTCTGTGTTAGAATGACTTATTCATATATTGGTTTATCTATCATACTGTCAACTGGAGGGTAGAGATTATGTCTTTTAGTAATATATTCCTAGTACCTTCATGATGCTAACACTAGATGAATAAATGAGTTATCAGGATACAAAAGTATAAACTGCAAGTAAAAAAAAAAAAAAAAGGTAGAAATTAGAAGCAGTGGTGGATGGGGAGAACCAGAGAAATATAGCACCAACAATTAAGCTATGTTAAATTTTCATTGTATAACAAATGTGATTTTCTTTTATTTTTTTAAAACATATTTATTCATCTTTTTAATCCTCGTGGCTCAGCACAGGGCCTGACGCACAGTAGGCACTCAACAAATATTTGACTTCCAAAGCATGACCATTCATGCATCCATAATTCTCTTTTTATAGTATAAAGAAGGCTGATATTCAGGCCCCAATGTGTATCTAAAGTAATATCTATTTCCCAATGAGCTCTTCTATTTAAAGGTGAGAAACAGTTCTAGTGTTCAATTTCAAAATCAAGATGACATTCAGGTGAGTGTATCACGTGTCACTAAAAGACAAATATCAAAGCATATTTGCCTGTGCACCACTGCCTTTTCCCTTTCCTTCATTTTCTCTGTCCATATGAAAGCAAAGGTTTTATTATAGTTTTCACCAATTGTAAGAGCCCTGGACAATTTTTGATAATGTAAGGGCTTTTTACTTCAGTTTTTGTCACATATTAAAGCTGTGTGTCAAGACTGAAGATTATCTACTATCTTCTCTTCTATCTCTATGTATTTTTCTATTTCTTCCTCTGATAGCTATAACTTGGTTTCTGAGTGTCTGGTTACAATAAACCACAAAGGACTGCCATGACTCAAGGATATTAGCCACCACCACTTGATGCTGATAAACTTCCAAAGCCTTCTGAGCTTGATTAATTACAATAGAGGGGTCAGTCTCCAACTTAAAGGAAATTATAAATGCTTTGTGAGCATAATCTTCAATCAAAGGGGAAAGTATTTTTGGCATCATCTTCACTGTTCTCTGCAGTGGGCCCCCAGATGACTGGATCTTGTGTTCAGGCATTTCAGAGACAGGAACATAGAAATCTGACACGACCACACCAGGTAAAACATCGCAGAAGGGCCGGCCACACTTCCAGTGGGACCTTGGTGCCACCTGACGTGACCAACACCACCCGCTGGCCCTGTGCGCCCAGCCCAGTCACGAAGCAGGCCATAACCTCAGCGCAGCACCGAAGGCCAGGGAAACTCAGCTATGAGGTTCGTTTCCACCATCGGCCCAACAAATGTGCTTTTCATGCTAAAGAACTTCGACCTCCATAGAGACACACTTGAATATGAAAATAACGGTCCACTAGAATATGCTACATGGGGACAGGGTTCATGTTGTTTGCTCATGCAGTACATCTCTCATGCTTCTTTGGCATAGAAGAACTCAGTAAACATTAGATGGTAGCTGGAAGGTGGGTGGTTAGATGGATGGATAAATGACTCAATGAAAAGGCAGGCTGACTAAGGAAATCTCCGCTTGGTAATTAAAACTCCTCTGAGGCTGCACATCATTTTCCACTAAAGGCAGCTTAAGCAATGTTTTCAACAATACTTGTTATTGTCTTTCCTCTAAATGACAAAGCAGATTTATCTGTTGTGTTCAAGACCTTTTCTACATGAAAAAACAATTCACAAAACTAAACACAGTAGAATATTCTCTATAAGGTTAGACTCAGTTATTTCTACCTTTATTCTCACTGATTCACTGTGCTTGAGTGACTTCAGTACTGGATACAGCATGAAATAGGTTTCCAAGAACCTCCTGGGGTATTTGGCTTGCCTTCCTTTCCTTTGATTGTCTCTTATTATCATACCATACATTCATTCCTTCCACAGGTCACACAATGGTTACTGGATATCTGGAAGCAACCGTACTGTCGGTTCAGTTGTTTGTATTATATTTATAGACTGTTAGATTATTGGTATCACTGAATGAAAAAGACTATGAATCAGAGGCTATTACATGAAATTACTGTATAGGCATACAATCATTGCAAGGAATAGCAAACAAAACTATAATTCTATACAAGCTTTGCTATGTGTAAAGCTTCCTTGAAATAGTTTTTGAAAAAGTCACAAAAGAGATATGCGATAATGCTTGTTGGACACACAGGTATAAAAAATTGTGTCCTCAAACAAATGGAAGAACATACCATGCCCGTGGATAGGAAGAATCAATATCGTGAAAATGGCCATACTGCCCAAGGTTATTTATAGATTCAATGCCATCCCCATCAAGCTACCAATGAGTTTCTTCACAGAATTGGAAAAAACTGCTTTAAAGTTCATATGGAACCAAAAAAGAGCCCGCATTGCCAAGACAATTCTAAGTCAAAAGAACAAAGCTGGAGGCATCACGCTACCTGACTTCAAACTATACTACAAGGCTACAGTAACCAAAACAGCATGGTACTGGTACCAAAACAGAGATATAGACCAATGGAACAGAACAGAGTCCTCAGAAATAATACCACACAACTCCAGCCATCTGATCTTTGACAAACCTGAGAGAAACAAGAAATGGGGAAAGGATTCCCTATTTAATAAATGCTGCTGGGAAAATTGGCTAGCCATAAGTAGAAAGCTGAAACTGGATCCTTTCCTTACTCCTTATACGAAAATTAATTCAAGATGGATTAAAGACTTAAATCTTAGACCTAATACCATAAAAACCCTAGAAGAAAACCTAGGTAGTACCATTCAGGACATAGGCATTGGCAAGGACTTCATGTCTAAAACACCAAAAGCAACGGCAACAAAAGCCAAAATTGACAAATGGGATCTAATTAAACTAAAGAGCTTCTGCACAGCAAAAGAAACTACCATCAGAGTGAACAGGCAACCTACAGAATGGGAGAAAATTTTTGCTATCTACTCATCTGACAAAGGGCTGATATCCAGAACCTACAAAGAACTCAAACAAATTTACAAGAAAAAAACAAACAACCCCATCAAAAAGTGGGGAAAGGATATGAACAGACATTTCTCAAAAGAAGACATTCATATAGCCAACAGACACATAAAAAAATGCTCATCATCACTGGCCATCAGAGAAATGCAAATCAAAACCACAATGAGATACCATCTCACACCAGTTAGAATGGCAATCATTAAAAAGTCAGGAAACAACAGGTGCTGGAGAGGATGTGGAGAAATAGGAACACTTTTACACTGTTGGTGGGATTGTAAACTAGTTCAACCATTATGGAAAACAGTATGGCAATTCCTCAAGGATCTAGAACTAGATGTACCATATGACCCAGCCATCCCACTACTGGGTATATACCCAAAGGATTATAAATCATGCTCCTATAAAGACACATGCACATGTATGTTTATTGCAGCACTATTCACAATAGCAAAGACTTGGAATCAACCCAAATGTCCATCGGTGACAGACTGGATTAAGAAAATGTGGCACATATACACCATGGAATACTATGCAGCCATAAAAAAGGATGAGTTTGCATCCTTTGTAGGGACATGGATGCAGCTGGAAACCATCATTCTTAGCAAACTATCACAAGAACAGAAAACCAAACACCGCATGTTCTCACCCATAGGTGGGAACTGAACAATGAGATCACTTGGACTCGGGAAGGGGAACATCACACACCGGGGCCTATCATGGGGAGGGGGGAGGGGGGAGGGATTGCATTGGGAGTTATACCTGATATAAATGATGAATTGATGGGTGCTGACGAGTTGATGGGTGCAGCACACCAACATGGCACAAGTATACATATGTAACAAACCTCCACGTTATGCATATGTACCCTAGAACTTCAAAAAACCAAATAAAACTCCAAAAAAAAAAAAATTGTATCCTATCATTTGAAACAGAATAGTACAATTATTACCCCTTTAAACTGCCTGACATTAAATGAGTGCATCCACATACATCATCTCATTGATTGTCAAAATGACTCTGAGAAGTAAGCAAGACGTGTGTTTGAATCTACATTTTAAAGAGAGAAAACCAAGGCTTGGCTTTGAGAGGTTCTCTGACTTAGTATCATACAAGCCAGTAGGAGTGTGTGTTTGGTGGCAGGCCTGAAACCAAGCTCTCCTAAATTCTAGTTTTCTGAAAACTAGAATTTAAACAAATTAAACCTTTATAATCGTCAGCATGCCTTTAGGGCATAAAAGATAATCTTTATTTTCCCACAATTAATGCAATGCATCATACCTGGTTTATTTCCTGAGTGGTGGTTATTTTGTCCTGAAATTGCAGAGGCAGGGCGGTTGGAGGCATTTTTCTTATCTTGCACTTTATAGCTGTCGGGTGCTACAGAAATGAGACAAAAGAGAAAAGATACATTTAGTTTCTTAAAATTTCTTCAGAAACATTTACGTATTCGACATTTACTGTTAACCTATGTACCAGGTTCTTAGGCTAGATTAAGGAAATGAAAAGATGAAGTAGTTACAACCTGTGCCCTCAAGGAGTAGGAAGGACACGTAAAAAATCAACAACCTCGGTTTGAGTGACCAATCTTATAGAAGTGGCATGTTCAAGGGGCCATGAAGGGCCTTTCCCACAGCTGTACCAGTTTACGCATAAAGCAACCACGTGGAAGGACGACTGCAGTCTAAAGTCTTGGATCTGAGTTCTTACAAAGCACCATTGGCTTAGAATATATTTCAAATATATTAATTTCTTTCTGCTTTGGTATATTCAACATCATTTAATCTTTCTTTGGGGTTACTGAGTCTCTGCAGTAGCCCCAGGTCCTGACAACAAACATCAACCCTAACTGAATATTATGTAACAGCAGACCATGGAGATCGAAAAGGCTTCAACATATGTTCAATGCAAGTCACTTTTCTGAATAAGCCCGATAAACGCTTTTGGGGGTCGGGTGCTAGAGGGAGGCTGTAGTTTGCTTTATTATGCTGAAATTCAAATTAAAAAAAAATTCAGTTGACCAGGAGTTCTGGTTACTTGAACTCTAATTTATCTATATCTAACTTTTATTGGATCCACTCTAGGTGAACATCAGAGGTCTATCTGCCCACTTCATTATCGCCTGGATGTCAGGAATTCATTTCCATCTCAGAAGACCTTCTGAGTCATACTGACCACGAGACAAATGTAAAATCCATCTTAAAATTTTTCTATGCTCATATGAAATTGAGAGGTTAATTTTATTTTATGTTATTTTATTTTCCAGTAAGCCTTTTGGATTAGTAACAATAGGTTAAATTTTGAAAACTAAAAATAATTTCTGAAAATTGTCAGGCTGTTTGGTCTAAGATTATATATTGCTAATTCCTAACTGTTAGGTTGGATGTATTTCTAAAGTTTTCAGGCCATCTCTCTGCTTTCATATCAGTCTTTTTCTTCTGCTATGGTTTAAGAGTCTGTATTTCTTCAAAAACTTCTTTGGTGAACACTGTAACAGCAAAAGACACAGACAGACCTGGGTTCAAATATGAGACTTGGTACGTAACCAGTTGAGTGGCCAGGAAGTTATTTGGCCTCTCCAAGTAGGTCACATGGGGTAATAATACTGCCTAACTCACAGAACTGTTGAAAGGATTAACTGAGAAGATATGTGTTAAAAATCTACCAAAAGCCTTGGCACATAGGAGGTGTTTAACAAGTATTCAAGGCCCTTTCTCCCAGCTTCTATGCTTTTCTGTGGAGTCCTGGGCATCCCATTCTCATAGCACCCATGCAGGTTTGAGTGTGTTTTGGAGTCAGCAAACCTGGTTCTGCCATTTACCAGATGAATCCTCAGCATGTTGCTTAACATCTCTAAGTCTTAATTTCCCCATCTGTAAAGGGGAAAAACATCTACTTTCAGAGCTGTAAAAATTAAATGAGATAATGTACAGAAAGGTAGATCATTGCCTGGCCCACAGCAAGGCATGACAAATGGTAGAAAGTATTTTTAGCTCTCTTCAGGAAACTGGGCTTCTAGTTCCTCAGGGATTTGAGAGAAAGCAAACCTATGTTAACTTGGTGACGGGGTCCTGGGGGCAAGTGACTAATGTGGCAGAAAAGTCTGGGTCAGCAGCTGGTTCCAGAAGTTTTCAGCTCAGCCACAGTCATACCTCCTGGGGCTGTTAGGTAGGGTAAACTTATTGATATAATTTTTAGAGTATGGCCTGGTTTGGGAAGAGGTAATTAGTCTTTCTGATTCAGGGTTTGGGGGAGATGACAGTTTTCTAAGATTTGATGCCTTTCATTATATTAAGTAAATCTGAGCCTTTAAAAAAAAAACCCTCAATAACATTGGGAAAATAAAACAGGGAGTTTTTTGTTTTTTAAACAAAGTGTAGGGGATTTCACTACTTAAGAACACAATGACAAGAGGAATTTATTCATTTTCTGATTTCCAAAATTTAAAAACCTGAAAATCTCCATTAACTAGAAGATAGGATTGTATATACCCTTATAAAAGTTCTCATGAAAAAAAATTAAAATGACTCAGGTGACTTTCCAGTATTATTTATTTGAATCTCTCTTCTTTCATTTAAAAAAAAAAAAAAGAAAATTAAGCCATATACTATGATGCTCAGTAAGTCTTTGCTAGCCTTATGTAATCTTTATTGATCATCCTGCTGGCTTGAAAGCTGTATTCCATTAGTGTCACATGTGAGTGTTGAGGTAAAGACAAGAGGAAAGATACAGACAAGCACCCTGGTGGTCTGGGACTCTCTTTCTGACATACTCCGAAACAAAATATAGAGGCATCAGACATTTGGAGCCTTCATCTGGTGAAAATTCTGTAGCTCCAGTAAGTGCTGCAATGTGTCCTGTGCAATCCACATTCTCTACCACTCACTGATTCCTTCCAACATCTTCCCACAAAGGCCTTGGTGTTCTCACGGCTTTGTTTCTACTTCTGGCCGTGTGGTCCAATACAGTCTTCTCTCAACTGCTGAAAATAACTGGTCCAACAAATGACCTGTCAATTTAGTCAAAACACTTGCTCTGAGACACTTCTGACTATAACCTTTGCACCATCCTGTTTAAATCTCACTGAATAAAATGGGGACTTGACATCCACAAGGATAATGTATTTCAGTCACTCTTTTTAATAAAATCTGCAATGTGGGCTGTGATACAGCAAAAGCTTAAACTCAGTTTCCAGCCCTGTATAGTCCCTTATCCATGGGGGACTACTAGGTTCCCCAGACCCCCCGTGGATGCCTGAATTTGTGGGTAGTACTGAACCCTATATACGCTATGTTTTTTGGATCTACAGAGACAGCTCCTATGTGATTGACAGGTGGGCAGCGACTACAGTGTGGATCCACTGGACAAAGGAATGATTCACATCTCAGGCTGGACAGAGCGGGAGGGCATGAGATTTCATCACACTACTCAGAAGAGCATAAAATTTATGAATTGTTTATTTCTGAAATTTTCCATTTAATATTTTTGGACTACAACGTAACTGAAACCTCAAAAAGCGAAATCATGGATAAGGAGGAACTACTGCATACATGCTTTTCTGCTACAGTCTTCAATTAGACTTTGTGGGCATACAGCCCCTCTGCAGACATCCACTTGTGAGGACACAGCTTTGGGGGAGTGACCCAGAACACAGAACTAGAGGTTGAACCACATGAAATAGCCTTTTATGTAGTAAAAAAAATGGTTAAAATTTAACAACTTTTTATGTTTCAATCTAATAGTTTAAATAAATCTGTATAGAAAAGAGTTACCATATCAGGCCTGAGATCGCTGTTATTATTTTGTATATATTTATATATATTTATACTTTAAATTTATTTATTCAAATATACCTTCCAGGAGTATTGTAACACTTGAATCATAGGTATGAAGTGCTTTATCCAATGTGATTTATAAAATTTGCATTAGAACAAGAAGGAAATAAAGCAACAGTATCACTCCTAATGACTTTCTTGATTATTCCATGGAATAGAGAATTTCTCCTCAGTTTAAAATCCTCATAATTATAAGTGAAGTTAGGTAGCAGTGGTCAAAGCTCAAGGGAGTTAGCATCAGGCAAACCTGGATTTCATTTCCAGGTTTGTTTGTAGCACTCTAATCATAGGTATGAAGTGTTTTATTCAATGTGATTTATAAAATTTGCATTAGAACAAGAAGGAAATAAAGCAACAGCATCACTCCTAATGACTTTCCGGATTATTCCACATAATAGAGAATTACTCCTTAGGTTAAATTCCTCACAATTACAAGTGAAGTTGGGTAGCAATGATCAAAGCTCATGGGAGTTAGCATCAGACAAACCCGGATTTCATTTCCCACACTACCTCAGTTTTCTTCCTACTTGTATTTATTCAAACAGTACACTACTCTATGGGACACCTTGAGCTCGATGCTGGAAGAAATATTATTAGGTGTGTAATTATCTCCTTCTACCACTTCTTTTTCCTTTTCTTGTCCTATGTTTCTAGGTTACACTGTCTTCTGGAACTTCCAATTCCTCCAACACTATCCCCTTTCTTCAAAAATCATCTCCCATTATGTCCTGAAATACTATCTGTACATTAGTCGCTGTCGAGTATGCATTTATAAATATGTGCTCTCAATAAAGTTCCCGTCTTCAACATCTGGGGAATATCTGCTCATGTGTTTCTGCTATCACTTGAACGTCCTCACAAAAAAGCCAATCCTCTAATGTCAGTCTCTTTGTCACTATCAACAGAACCACCAGGCTCAGAAATGTTAAGTAATTCTAATTAATTAAGTAATTTTTTCAACATTTAAAAATACCCCCATGGACCAGACACTGTGCTACACAGTGAGAATACGAAGGTCATATGACATAGCATCTGCTTTCAAGATGCTTACCATCCTTTGGAGGAGAGACAGTGGGCACATACATGAAATTGCAACAACGGACTGATTCAATTTCCTAAAAAATCCATAAACCCGCAGAGGTTTAATAACCAAACAAATGATACAGTGTTACAAGAATTCGGAGTAGGAGAAGGAGCCACAAGGGACAGTAGTCCCTGGGCAAAGAGCTTGCAGACCAGAAAGCATCCAGATAAGTGAAGAGTAATGTGAAGAAATTCCCTTACTAGGGTGGAGCATGAGCAAAACTACCAAGGCAAAGGGACAGGAGAGAGAATCGGTACTGTCTAGTCAGAACAGCAGGTTTAGGAAGGGAGGCAGTTGAAGATATGACAAGAGAAACAGGCTAAGGTCAATGTCTCTTTGAATTCTGAGAGTGTGGACTTTTTCGTGAAGGCAATGGAAAGTCACTAAAGTATATATCACATGGAACTTCCAGCTGTGAACTACTTTAGCTTCAATGGATTCTGTGTAAATGAACAGTGAAGTCTAACAAGTCTGCTGGAAATGAATTTAAAAAGGATCTCATCTTAAAGAAAACAGTAAAAGGAAATCAGACTAAAAACAGACATCCTAAGAACTCTGCCTTCTATATAGTTTAGTAACTAGTCAGGTTCTTCCACTTACCCATATCACGTACCAAGAGATAACTATTTGACCGTTACATGGTAAAAAGTGACATGAATGAATACAGTGAAACTTAGGGCTGTCCCTGAAGAAACAAGAAGTAGGGGAAGAGTAGAGTCAGTGTGGTCACCCTAGAAGAAGCCAAGGACAGCTCATGTAGCACCATATAGGGACCCTCCACCAGAAATGGAACTCCAGCCACAAACTCCTGGGAGGATGAGTGGCCAGCAGGCCAGATAAGGAAATGGGTCTGTTGGGAAATAGGTGGGGCATATTTTTGAAGGTCATTTTGCAGGGAGGTGAAGAAGATACAATATGGGAAATTGACTGGTGTTATTATCTTTTGTAGACCATCACTTAATGGGGAAGCAGCTGCTTCATGGGGCATGCCTACAGGTATTGTGTCATGGCAATTTAAGTAACTGTAAATGTCAAAAATAGTGCAGAGTCTCATTTGCTCTTCTACACACACCAGAATAAACCCATTTCATGGCATGGTGCAACATCTAGCCACATTTAATCTGACTGACATTGTGAAACAGAAATAACAACAATGAACCATTTATTCACTCTATTGCTCAATTCTTGTTGCCAAAACATATGCAACTAAATAGGACCATCTGATAATGATACATATTTGAGTTATACACAGCACTCTCCCTATTCTGCTGACAGAAACAATTCAATTAAGATCTTTTTCTTGCATTTCACATATCTATACAGAACACATAGTTAAGATTTGGTGGCTATGGTAGACTTCATTAGAGCATGGTAAGAGTGCGGAGGTTTTACAATTTGGAGTAGCTCATTCAGCAATGACAGTGACTGAAAGTCACTTTCTGATTTCTCCATCTCTTCATAAGGGAAAAAACCTTAAGATGTATGACCATGATAGAAAATGATATTAAACCAAAAGGAAATACATTTGTTCAATAAAGAGAGTACAAACCCAACAAAAGACACTGACTTTATAAATACATTCTAACAGGGTGTATAGTTATATGACACATGGGGACAGAATCTACCACAGGTATCTCTCATTTCTGTAACTGACACTAAGACATGAAGAATGGAACAGAGACATGTAGATCTTTGTTAATAATTTATATTGAAGCACTTCCAAAGAGAAGTTGAGGCAGTTGGATTGAACTGTCAAGGTCTATACATGAGATGATAAAAAATACTGACATAGGCTGGGCGTGGTGGCTCACACTTATAATCCCAGCACTTTGGGAGGCTGAGGTGGGCAGATCACCTGACGTCAGGAGTTCGAGACCAGCCTGGCCAATATGGTGAAACCTCGTCTCTACTAAATACACAACAATTAGCCAGACATGGTGGTGCATGCCTGTAATTAATCCCAGCTACTAGGGAGGCTGAGGCAGGAGAATCGCTTGAACCTGGGAAGTGGAGACTGCAGTGATCTGAGATTGCACTACTGCACTATACCCTGGGTGACAGAGCGAGACTCCGTCTCAAAAAATAAAAAAATAAAAATAAACAAATAGAGACGCAATCAACTTTCTCTGAAATAAAAAAACCTAACATGTGATAGGGAAGACATTAATATCATATATAAAACAGCAAATGAAAATTCTATCAAAATAGGTTACCAAAATATTCCTAAGGGATAGGACTGGGCCATTTTCCTCCAAGGAGCTGATGTCTAGTCATAGTCATCATATTCTGAGCTTCAACAAACAGTCTCCAAATAAACGGAACATCGGCATTCAGTCGTTGATATCTGGCCAGGTACAGGTCTATGGTAATTTTCCACTTGACCAGAACAACCTGAGGTCAGGGGCCATGCCCTTCAGCCTTACAATCTCCAGAATAACATGAGATATATTTTCTCTTCTGATGTGAAGTAGATATGACCTTGATCTGACAACTCTTTTTGTCACCCTTTCTCTACAATCTTAGCAGTCATCAAAAAATAAGAAAATGTATTCTTCTTCTTTTTACTAATCATCTTATCATTAATACTTTTTAATATTTTTCTTTCTGGACTTTTGCCACAGTGTTCCAGAAGGCACACATCCATTCCTCTCTTGCATCCTTCATCAAGCATTTGTTCAGTGTCACATATGTGCTGGGCAGTGTGCTAAACATTTCACATCAGAAGAGAAAAAAATCTCATGTTATTCTAGGATGACTTCAACATTATATTAGGCAAGACTCAAAATCAAATGGATGTTTTGACCCCGCTTCATAGAAAGGAGTGACCAGTCTCACCTACAGTGAGAATCTCAGGAATTAGAGTGACACTCTACAAACACAACAGAATATAGGTCGAGCATCACTAATCCAAAAACCTGGAATCTGAAACCCTTCCATTTCCAAACATTTCAGATAAGGGACACTCAACCTGTTACTGTTTATACCGCATGAAGGAAAGAAAGCATGTGAACATTACAGCCTCTACTGATAACATCAGACAAGCATCTCAACTTTGGTAAATTTGTAAACTCCAACCCCTTCCCAAAGCAATTAATAAATGTATTTTGATAATCTGTTTCTTATGTAGCCAAAGAATTATTCACCCTAGCTAAACACGAGGAAAAGGATATTTCAGAAAAGCACATGTTCCATATATCTTGTGGGAACTGGGGGGAATCACCCACTAAGCTCTTTCATTTACCACTAAAAGCAGCTCCTCAATGCACATCACAAATGCTTTCTGAAACATTGTGCTGACAGGAATAAACATTACACACTTTAAATTCAACCAAAAAGGCTTTTATCTAAAAAATAAGTAAATAAATAAAACAAAAACCTTCCTTCAGCCAGATGGCAACACTAAAAATAGAATAGAAAATGATGTATTTTCCCCTTGCATTAATATAAATCAGATTAAAAGGCAAGTCTTTTCATCTCCGCTGGTGACTTACCACCAGTCACAATGCTAGCTACTCTACAAGCATTATCCCCGCCCCACAACATGAATAATGTTTATGACTAAGTAAAGCACAGGGCAAAGTACACAAAAGGAGGGCAAAGTCTAACCATATTAAAGTTTTCCGGTCACATGGAGAAATAGCAAATCAGAGATTGTAGCTACCCATCTATATTTTAACAGCTGGAAATGGAGTTTATCAAATTAGACCCAATTCAATTAAAATCAATGTGTAATTAGAAGAAACTGTTTAAATAATGTAAAAGAAAAATAATTAGAACTCAACTTTATTATACTTTGCTTAATTAAAACAACGAACTGAAAAGAGGGTGTTTTTACTTTAATAGGATAATGATTTACTTTAAGGAAAACTAAAATGGCTAATGCCAGTATTTTACAAAATAATTACTATTGGCCACAAAATAGAAAAGCTTTCATACTTACAAAGTACAGTTATCTAAGCAGAAAATGTACAATACTTAAAAATAGTTCTAAACACAGGACTCAGTTTTAAATATCAGTTTTGTAAATAAATTTGCACGTAATTTTAATCCTATGAGTATTAGTCAACTGAGTTTAATCAGTGAAATAAATACACATATACACTGCTGTCAAATATCAAAAATTAATCATTTCTCCTCTGTAGAAAATATTAAAATATTTTAAATTTCTTATGTAAACTTTGTAAAATTTAATAGGAATGATATGGTAGGTTCTGAACATTTATTCCAACTCATTTCACATAACCACTGAATATTTAACTGAAAGTTTGTCTAAAATTATGGGCCAGCTCATTCTCCCCATGCTGTCCTGTGCTACAGTCATTTCTGTATCTGTGACTGTGTTCTTTTTTCCCTCACTAGAACACCAGCCTCACCATCTTTGCAGCTATTTACATCTAATCTCTTTTTCTTTCTTAGAGCAGTTTTAGGCTTACAGCACAATTGAGCAGAAAGTACAGAGTTTCATGTGCTGTTGCAGCCCCGCCCCCACGCCTATCCCACCATCAACATCCCACACCAGAGTGGTCCATTGGTTACCACTGATGAGCTGACACCAACACGCCATCATCACCCAAGGTCCATAGTTTACATGAGGGGCCATGCTTGGCGATGCACTTTCTACTGGTTTTCATAAGTGTATAATGACGTGTATACACCATGTAGTAACATGTAGAATTCAATCCATTTACAGTCTAACTCAATCCATCATAGTCCAACTCAAGTCCCTTTCCCGTGAAATCTTTTTAAGCTATGCCTACCACCATCACATTTCTTTCTCTGACTTATACTGCACTCCCATGCAATCTGTCCCATGGTATTTAGCGTTTGATTTCATTCTATCTTGTATCATTTTCAGAATGCATGCTTCCAAAATTTCTAAAAACTGAGTCCCATGAGAGGCAAAACAAAAAATGTGCTCCACAGTAAAATAAAACAAAACCAAAACACAGTGAGGAATACTTGATGTAATATTTCTCTCTTGGAAATGATCTGTATTGCATAGGGAAGGGGCTATATCATTCCATTCCATGCTGATTACCCAATAAATATCAACTTTTTGATGCTTCATTTATTTATTTATTTTTTGAGATGGAGTCTTGCTATGTTACCCAGGCTGGAGTGCAGTGGTGTGATCTTGATTTACTGCAGCCTCTGCCTCCTGAGTTGAAGCGATTCTCCCACCTTAGCCTCCTGAGTAGGTGGGACTTACAGGCACATCCCACCATGACTGGCTACCTTTTGAATTTTTAGTAAAGATGGGGTTTCACCATGTTGGTCAGTCAGGCTGGTCTTGAACTCCTGACCCCAGGTGATCCTTGCACCTCAGACTCCCAAAGTGATGGGATTACAGGCATGAGCCACTGTGCCCCGCCTTGATGGTTCTTTTCTAACAGAACCCTGACTGGCCATTGGACACAGATCTGGCCAAAACATTGAAGACTGACGTTGTTAGGTGTGGTTTGTGGGAATGATCCTTAAGGCACAGCAGACTCTGATGTGTGAACCTGTTTGCTCTTCACCCCTCCTTTTCTTCCTGCTTTGAATGCTGATGTGATGCTTACGGCAGAGCATCTATCTGGAAACCACGAGGCTATCAGGAGGGAAAGGCCAAGGGAACAGAGACTCAGGCCCTGACATCTTTAAGTCGCTGGTCTAGTACCAGCAACTCTTCACTTCTATGTTCCCAATAGGTTAGAGAAAACAAAATCCCCCATTTGTTAAAATCATTAAGAAATTCTGTAATCATAAATTAAAAAAAAAAAAAATCCCTAAACTGATACAGAGATCCTTCTGGCTACAGAATACAGTCCACGCACCTTAGCCTTCCAAATGTCTTATTTCTTATTCAGTAACTCTTTTATTTGGCCCATCATGAATCCTACGTAGTCTAATCCGTTCCAAAAGTCAGAAAGCCAAGCAGTCCTGGTTCATTATATTAAAGCAGAGCAGCTTTAGATTTGAAAACAGTGGAAGGAGCAATATCAGGAGAAAAAAGGAGTGAAACATGCCACATCAAGTTTTAATAATATTTGTAATAGAAATCAGTTCCATAGGAATTCAAACACCTTAGAAGCCAGTGGAATCCTAAAAAGAATGTGAAGGGATCCCCGATCAAACGTGCTAACCTCAAATAGCTCCTGATAATTCCTGAGCCACAATTCTTCTCAAATACTTAGTATTCTAAAGTCCTATATGAAGTGCAACTTACAGGTTGGTTACACAAGGGTTAAGTTCCCTTCTCTATCAACTGTTCTACAAAGAAACCTTTAATACACAATAGGTATCAATGGCACATTTGCTTATAAAAAGAAAGTAAATTTATCTATTGATTTAGCCTAATTTTACTCTTATTTATTAGCTTTTCTATACTACAGAAAGAACATAAAATAACATCTAAAAGGCCCATAATTCTATGACCCAGATAGCCTATTTATTCTTTTTATCTTACAAAGGAAGTGTTCTTTATTTATTTAACAGATAGGGTCTCACTATGTTGCTCAGCCTGGTCTCAAACTTCTGGCCTCAAGTAATCCTCCCACCTCAGCCTCCTCAGTGGCTAGGATTACAAGTGTGAACCACTGTGCCTGGCTTTAAGAAAGAAACGTCTATTACATAGTTAGGAAATTCAAAAAAGTACAAAAAGCTATAAAGTGAAAGGTAAAAGCCTTTTCCCTCTTCCTTTCTGGAAAAAAAAAATTCTATGTATAAATATATATATTTGCTTTCCATTTATTCAGAACTATTTACTCTTCTGCCCTTTATTTTTCTTATTTAGTAACCTATTTTAGCCTACTTTTCAAGTTCTTCCTTTAATTGCAACTAATTTCATCATTTTCAATATGTGGCTATAGGAATTAGATATTCTAGATTCATCTTCTCATAAGTGCTCTATTAAATCTTCACTGATGTGTGAGACCACAGTCCTGATTGAGTATTATTTACCTTCTTCTGTCAGCATCTACACCTGATCCCTTGCTCCCAGAGTTGGTAACTTAATCTCTTGCACTCTCTGCTTCTGCCAGTCTGAACTCAACTGGAAAAGGCAGCCACTTCCAAGGAAATAACCACAAGGAAAACTCCAAGGAGGCTTTGCTTTCCTGGTACATAGCGTAACAGTGAACAAAAGTAGGAATGAAACCTTCAAGAAGCCACACTATTTGGATTGAATCAGAGGCTTAAAAGCAAGGTTTGTTCCATATAGATACATTTACCATTTCTACCCCTCTTAGTTTTGTAAGCCTAACCTGCATGGGTTCCAGGCCCTGGCTTCTGCCAACTCTGATGGAAGAGCATCGTGGGCTGCTGAAATTTAATTCCTTCTCTAGCACCTTCTCTGGATAGGCAATAAAGTAGTGGAGCAAAAGGGTGGAAGAGCACTTTCTGGCCAACTCCATGCCCACTTCAAAGCCAGAATCAGGCAGCTGTTGTGCCAGAGCTGAAAGCTGAAGTTACTCCTTCTCTGATACAAGAGGCAATGAAAAACCGGTGAAGGCAGCTGATGATGTCTGCAAGGACAGACGACACCGACTCCCACCTTGTGAAATCTGCACAGACGCTATATGAGAACTCATCAACCGGCCAGGCACAGTGGCTCACACCTGTAACCACAGCACTTTGGGGTGCCAAGGCAGGCGGATCGCTTCAGCTCAGGAGTTCAAGAGTAGCCTGGCCAACATGGTCAAACCCCATCTCTACTAAAAAATACAAAGATTAGCCGCTGGGCGTGGTGGTGGGCACCTGTAATCCCAGCTACTCGGGAGGTGGAGGCAGGGGAACCGCTTGAACCCAGGAGGCGGAGGTTGCAGTGAGACGAGATCGCACCACTGCACTCTAGCCTGGGTGACACAGCAAGTCTCCATCTCAAAAAAAAAAAAAAAAAGAACTCAAACTTCTAGTGACTTTCTCAGGTAACTTGTGGTCTGAAAATAAATTGAATCTATTAAGTAATTAAGGCTATCATCCTGGAAAATAAAGAAAGAGGGCCAAGCAAGGGCTTTGGTATGCTTAGCGTAGCAAGCAGAGACTCAATATCAGGCCAGGAAAAAGAGATTTAAATCACAAAGCATTCCTCTGGCCTCATGTGGGAAAGAAAATGGAGATTTAAAACATGTTCCTTTTATTTTTTTAAATCATCTTTCTACTAGACAAGGAATTTTTTTTTGAGCTGTTCAATCTCTAATTTGCCACATCAATATGTCCCCAAATAAGGGATCTCAAATTCTGGAATCTATTGAATATCTAAATGTAGTAACAAAACAAAAACAAAACAAACTAATGGAAAGGATCCCAATCTGAAAAACACCAAAACAAAAGAGTGGTTTTACAAGCTCTGCCAACTCTCAAAGGCACAAAGTGTGCTATGTGGCAGGCGCCACAACCTGGCAAACAGTAGCAGGTTGGAAGGAAAGGCTGACTGAGCAGCCCATCAAGGAGCACTCATGGCTGCAGAGTCCACAGACTGCAATTTACACGCTTGCTGTCCAGTAAGTATTTTCATTTAAAGAATGCCACATCCATTTCAAACAAGAGAATCCGATTACAAATTCTAAATCTGCCTAAGCTACAGGCCCTTTAGGGGTCATGAAGAGCTCAGCTAACACTAAGCTGACAAATGGGCTCTTTTCTTCTAAATACTTTTAGAATGCATTTTATGTGACCATTTTGTACTTCACAACATCCACTTGGGGGTTGGTGCCTACAACAGTAGGAGAAGCCAGAAGGAGGTTGAGAGAGACTGAATGGGTCAACTATATGGGTACCTTCTCCTAGAAGGAGGAAAAAAGCCAACCATTACTAAGTGGAGGTTGGGAGGAATCAGCTACTCTCCTTGCGTCCCAGGGGACAAAGGGCTGTCACAGACCTGACCTACCTCCCCACTCTCTTCTTTATCCAAACACCTGCTCCTAGATAACCAGTCCTGTTTTCAGAATCATAGAGGAATCATTATCAGAAAGGAAGATGTCTAAAGAACTGTCTGAGCTTTCTAACCAAATGTGAACAGATCTCATTTCAGTCTTTGAGTGCCCCCTCAAACAGCCACTTTTCCTAGATGCATTAGGAGTATTCTAAGGAAGTGACATGGTAATATGTTTTCTTTTTAGTTTACAAATGATGCATATGCCCTAAACTTCATGACACTTTTTCTGTTATCCTATGTTCTTTATTTTACAGAAGTGGAAAACCTTAGAAAAATTTCAAAAGGGCGTGTGCTTTTTGCAAATAGTAAGTTAGGGAGGGAGAGGTTTTGATACTGAGTTCGGTTTCCAAGGAGATGAAAGAAGGAGAAAAATTATAGTTGGGTGAGGGCAGGGTAGGAAGAAGAATTTGAGGAAGTGAGGAAACCTGCTTTACAAATAGAATCTGACCAATTTGAAGGTACATCATTATACGATTAAAGTAGAATAGATGTTTAATACAAATTGAGTGAATAACTATATACACATTTTTATAGGGATTTTATAATAACATTACTACCTAACAGGTTAAATAGGCTTTTGTGGGTTATCAGTTACACATGCAATATTTTTATAATGTGCAAATGTGTGCCAGCTTTCAAACAGCTAATTCATATATGAACTTCTGGAACATAACCCATTTATTAGTAAGAATTATTATTTTAAAAAACAAACACTATAAAAGTATGGCAAATAGGCATAAGGAAAGGGTCATAGGTAATCATATTTTAGAGTTGGTTGGGAAAGGAATTCATTTAATATGTGTGGTTAAGCATTTAATTTTTAAAATGTCTTAGAAATAATCACACCTGCGTTCCTCAGTTAATACTTTCGGATAAACTATTCAATTTTCCTTAGGCAAGATTTTCTGGCAGGCAAAACTTGACTTTGTAACAAATATTTGTCAGCAAAAATAAGGTAACTACTTATGCCTGAAAAAATTCCATTTTAAAAATATTTCTAAAATATGATTTTTTTTTTTTTTTTTAAAGACAGGGTCTCCCTCTGTTGCCCAGGCTGGAGTGCAGTGATGTGATCATAAGCTCACTGCAGCCTCGAACTCCTGGGCTCAAGCAATCCTCCTGCCTCAGCCTCCCAAGTAGCTGGGACTACAGGCGCATGCCACAACATCCAGTTGATATTTTTATTTTTTGTAGAGATAGAGTCTCGCTTTGTTGCCCAGTCTGGTCTTGAACTCTTGGCTTCAAGCCATCCACCCGCCTTGGCCTCCCAAGCACTAGGATTACAGGTGTGAGCTACCACACCCATCCTAAAAGATGACTTCTTAAAAATCATCTGAAATCACCATGGACAAGCATTTATTAAACCTCAAAGCCATCCCTGAAGAACAGGAGATAAGATTCAAAGAATAGCTAATACCAGTCTTATTACTGAGAGTTGTATTTCACACAAGGAAAATTTACCTTCTCTTTCTATAGCTCACCAGATTGATTTTAGAAGATTTTGATCATAAGAAAAGTCACACTAAAGTAATACATCAACACTGGCCTGCAGAGTAGTCAAATTAAAAGTGTGACCACATTGAAAGTGATACAAATGTGAAAGGTGCTAGCAGTCTGAGTTCCAAGATAGCATCTGTGCAGAGTCCACAAAGCAGGAGTCAGTGCTGTCTGCCCCTGCGGACATCATCAGCCACCTTCACCAGTTTTTCATTGCCTCTTCTATCAGAGGAAGGAGCAGTTTCAGCTTTCTGCCCTTCTCAGCACTCCCTGGTATAACAGCCCCCTGACCCTGGCTTTGAAGCAGGGATGAAGGTGGCCCGGAAGTCTTCTTCCACCCTTTAGCTTCACTCCTTTATTTCGTATCCAGTGAAGGTGCTAGAGAAGCAATTTTATCTCAGACAGCCCAGGATGCTCTTCCATCAGAGTCGGCAGAAGCCCCAGCAGGAACCAATGCAGGTTTCCTACCTCCAGCCTCAAGCCCTTGGCCCACTTCAAAGAGATGCATAGAAGTCAAACAGATTTGTTGCTATGAAATTCGTTAGCTGACTTATCACTGTGTTGCATAATTCTTTCCCCAGGGTACAGCTAACACCATTTCCATCAGCAGCTCCCCAAAGCTCCCTGCTACTTACAATAATCAATACAGGCACCATCTATGCTGGGGTTATAAAAATACCAATATTGATCTGATTTATGTCAATCTGAGGTCACTTAGCTAAGATTACATATAAGAATGACAGTTTCATCTAAATTTTTAGGGATACAGACAGAATTCACAGCCATTTCATAGGCACCTACAATGAAACATCAGCTGACAATACATTTTAGTTTCTATTCATCTGGTAATTATTGTAAACCAGCTTTAAAATTTTGCCAATCCTTATTTCACTAGGAAAAAAAATTAAAATCTTTACCCATTTTACAAAACTCGACTTTACCAAAAAGTTTAGGCTGATTTTAAAACCTAGAAAAACTATCCTACTACTACTCAATGTTCAAAATGTTGGTTATAAATCTTTATAATTGGTTTTAGATTATTGTAAACCTTTATGATTACCCAAATTCATGCTTCATATTCTAATTAGTAGTGTCCATGTATGTGCTACTTCCAAATACTCATTCAACATTGGCTAGAAAGGTCTACGAAGAATCTACTCTCTCTGATATAGTATCAGATTAACTCCCTAAGAAAGGTTGTCTGAGTAAAAGAAATCACTCCACAATACCAAAACGCCACTGAACACCCTCAACTGATAACTATAAAATAGGAGAAGCACAGACAGCTCCAGCTTTCAGAGGAAAACAAGACAGAACTACTGTAGAGAAAAAACATAGTAACAGCAGCAGCAGCAGCAGCAACTGTGAGAACCATTTATCATATTAGGCATTGTGCTAGAAGCTTTACATAATCACATCTAATTCCTACAGACACCCTGCAAGGCAGGCAATTAGCATCCACATTTAACACTGAAAACACAGAGGCAGAAATTGGAAGTGGTCAGAAAGGGTCTGAATCTAACCTGGTTTGACTCCAGAATTTGCTTGGTTTTCATTCATCATGCTCATTCCTGAGAAAGGGATTAGACAAACTCACTTGCTGAGCTATCTGGAGAAGAACTGAGATGGGGTTCAGGAGCCTGAGTGAAGGTGCATTTTTTTTTCTCTCACTTGTTTTTTTCTGATGAGAGAAAGTAATAAGAGGCCTTGTGCCCATGATGACCTGTCCTAACCCTAGGAGAACTTCCCTCACTGCTTTGTAAAAGTTCAGCCATGCGTGGGCAAGCATGCATACAGTCACAGTGAGTTTTACTATTTCATAATATCTCATAATATTGATGAATACACAATACAGTCACAGTAAGTTATAAAGAAAAACTGACAGGTCTCCAAGACTGCAGAATTTCTAGAACCAAGACCTTCGGGAAAATGATACAAAATCCTCTTGCGATGAAAACTGTATTTTTCTTCTTTCTTCTCACCTCCCTTGCCCCCAACCCCCAGTTTAATTAAAAGGTATAAACTGAAGAGAGAACAATAAACAATTATCACGGTAATGTGATAGTAGATACAAATGTGTCAACCACTTTCTCTGCCAAAATTCAGGCTACAGAATACAGGTGTTCAGAAAGTACAATGTGCAACTGTTTAAATCATATTAATTTGTGTTTCATTGAAGTGAGAGCTTCATTTTATGTTCAACTGCACTATTGATAGGTTAATATCTGCTATGGTTTGAATGTATGTATCCACCAAAATTAGTATGTTGGAACCTATGACCCAATGTGATAGTGCTAAGAGGTGGGGCCTTCAAGTGATTAAGTCATGAGGCTGGGATTAGTACCCTTATAAAAAGGGTTCAGGGGTACTAGCTAGGCCCCTTTTTTTGCCCATCTTTTCTGCACATGAGGACACAGCATGGGGTCCTCTTGTCCTTTTTGCCCCTTTTACTATATGAGGATGCAGTAAGAAGGCCTTCACCAGACACTGAAGGCCAGCACTTTGATCTTGAACTTCTCAGACCCCAGAACTCAAGAAACGAAAGTGATGTTATTTATATTATCTAGTCTCAGTTTTTGTTATTAGCAGCATAAACGGTCTAAGACAATACCTAAAACTGTGTGCATGATGTATAAAATCTCTAGGATGCAGGCCGGGCGCGGTGGCTCAAGCCTGTAATCCCGGCACTTTGGGAGGCCGAGACGGGCGGATCACGAGGTCAGGATATCGAGACCATCCTGGCTAACACGGTGAAACCCCGTCTCTACTAAAAACTACAAAAAACTAGCCGGGCGAGGCGGCGGCGCCTGTAGTCCCAGCTACCCGGGAGGCTGAGGCAGGAGAATGGCATGAACCCGGGAGGCGGAGCTTGCAGTGAGCTGAGATCCGGCCACAGCACTCCACTCCAGCCTGGGTGACAAAGCAAGACTCCGTCTCAAAAAAAAAAAAAAATCTCTAGGATGCACTTAGGTGAATAAGGCCCACTGCACCTATATTCTAGGAATTAGTCACATGAGTCAGCTCTACCACCCTTCCCCCTTTTTTCACCTTACAAACTGAAATGCAGTCACTTTCTGACCCCTCTACATTTTGCTTCACTTTATTCACTGGGCTGTCATAAAGGGTTTGAGATCTTCTAGTTCAGAATTAAGCCAGCATTATGTTAAGCAAACATCGGGAACTTCTTCTTTTTTTTTTTTCCTTTAAGACTAAAGGCCTGGAAGAAAGGAAATCTTGGTGAGACAGCAATAAAACTGCAGTGAAAAGAGAGCGAGAAGCTGAAGTACAGACTTACACAGGGAGTGGCTGGCTCAGGGGTCCACTTCATGCCTGGTCTTGCTCCTTCTCTGAAGGGCAGTCTTAGGCTGATGGCTAGTTTAATAGTGCTGGGTTCCATTTGAACTCAATTTATTACAATGAGCTGCTGGCCAAACTGGGCAGGTTAGCTTGGTTGGCCAGAGCAGGAGCTTGAAGGTCAAAGCACCATCCCTGTGCTGCTGGGTGAGTTCACCCACAACAGAATTCTGTAGCATGATCACAGACAAGTACAATAACAAAGTGGTGGGAGGTGTGAGCCAGGTGACTACGCATATAATCACTCAGCACAATATGTAATGAGCAGGCACTATCCCAGACATTAATAATACAATCATACTGAGGCTAAAGTCTTCCAAAACAGACACACATAGAAATACATAATTAAAACATAATGTAGTAAGTACCGTGATAGAGATCTCTATGGGAACACAGAGACAGGTAAGGGAGGCTTCCCGGAATAGGGGACGTCTGAGCTGGTCCTAAACAGTGAGTAGGTATGTGGGTGGGGGGCACTCCGTGCCAAGGAGAGGGCATCATAAACAAAAGCAGAATTTCTGCCATCAGTCATAGGGAAAAAGAACAGGATATGCATCAGCTTTTTATAAACCCAACTAGAAAACCTATTAACTTCTTTTGTAAATGAAAAATTGCATCTTTACTCACTTAAAAATGCTTTTTGTTAAAATAAGAATTTTTTCTCACTTGTTGCAAGGAGGAAACTATACATTTTGTATATTACATGTTTACTGTTTTGTAATTTTAGAAGATGAAAATAAAACTTTTATAAGAATTAAGATCTAAGAATTATGACAATGAGCAGAGGATGGAGGTCCAAGGACACAATACTCTCAAATGCCGGAGAGCCCAGTATTAGGATGATATTATTGTATCTTAAAAATAAAATATTTAAGGTCTTAAAAAAAACCAAACCTCCCCCAACTTCCTTTCTCCCCAATCTCTTGGTAATTTCTATCCTATTCTCTACTTAGGAGTTCAACTTTTTTACACTCCACATAACAACGAGATCATGCGGCACCTCTCTGTGCCTGGTGTATTTCATTTAATATAATGTCCTCCAGGTTCATCCACGTTGTCCTAAATGACAGGATTTTCTTATTTTTTAAATTGAATACCATTCCACTGGGTACATTACATATGACTTTTTTTTATCCATTCATCCGTCGATGAATACCGGTTGATTCTATATCTTGGCTGTCGTGAATAGCGCTATAATAAACATGGGAGTTGAGAGATCTCTTCCGCATGCTGATTTCATTTCTGGCAGATACATACCAGCCACATAAAATAAGCTTAAAGTCTTAGAGATAATTTTGCTTTTGAATTAAGAGGCAGTATATTTTAATATTTTATCATTTTTCCCTAATATATGCCATCAAAACCACTTATATGCAACTCCATTTACCTATGGTACTGGGTTTACATTGCAAAAAAACAAATTCAAGAAATCATACAGCAGAAAATGTTAATGAAATCAAATAATTAGAGCTACAGTTCAGTACTTCTCATAAAATGAATGGTGTTTTAGTAACTGTTTCCTTAGTATGTCTAATGATTTTATCTTCTCATTCATTTTTCCATTAAATTTTGCTATTTCAGCATATAGATAGCTATTCTTCCTTCCCCTTTTTTGATCACGTATACCTTTGCAAATCTCAGGAAAGCTATTCGCCCCTTAAGCTGAAGACCAGGGCGTGAAACTTCAGAGTTTCATGGTCCCCAGAGATGGTCAAGAACCCCTCTCCCCTGGCACCCGATGACAGAAGATGCTTTGAGTGGTTACAAATTCCAAACTACAGGTCAGGGTGTGGTGGCTCCAACCCGTAATCCTAGCACTTTGGAAGGCTGAGGCGGGAGGATTTCTGGAACCCAGGAATTTTAGATCAGCCTGGATAACATAGGGAGACCCTGTCTCTACAAAAAATAAAATTAGCTGGGCATGGTGGTACATGACTGTTGTCTCAGTTACTTGGGGGGCTGAGGTGGGAAGATCGCTTGAGACTGGGAGGTGGAGGCTGCAAGAGAGCTGGGATGGTGCCACTGCACTCCAGCCTGGGTGACAGAGCAAGACCCTGTCTCAAAACAACAACAATAACAAATTTCAAACTACAAAGTACATCTTCCCAATTTCCTCCATGAATTTTTGGATCAAACATAAAACTTTTAAAAAGTGATACTTAAGGGTGGGCATGGTGACTCACGCTTGAAATCTCAGCACTTTGGGAGGACGAGGCAGGTGGACTCACTTTAGGTCAGAAGTTTGACACCAGCCTGGCCAACATGGTGAAACCCCATCACTACTGAAAACACAAAAAATTAGCCGGATGTGGTGGTACATGCCTATAACCCCAGCTACTGGGGAGGCTGAGACAGGAGAACTGCTTGAACCCAGGAGGCAGAGGTTGCAGTGAGCTAAGATCGCACCACTGCACTCACTCCAGTTTGGGTGACACAGTGAGACTCTGTCTCAAAAATAAAATAAAATAAAATAAAATAAAATAAAATAAAATAAAATAA